>NC_042988.1:4522276-4769776 GCF_901001165.1 Salmo trutta
TGATACATACTGCCCCAGAAGACCTAGTTCTAATGAATACCAATGATGTTTCAACTACATGGATGTATTGAACAATAACACAGCACCCTGAAAGCACCCTGTCAACGGTTGTGGAAGATCAGGTCATGTGACCTGAAGTTGTTAGGAAGGTTACTTTATTACTGTAGTCTTTGATTTTCATTAGCTGTAAAAAGTTTTCCACTTCACAGTTTTAGCTTAATAACCTATGTATTGTTAGATGTATGTAGCTACTGATTCTGTGTAGTTATTTCTAGGCTAATGTAATCAACTTTGATATACCATTTGTCAACTACAATATGTCATTTGAAACCGAAAGGTCTATCATCAAATACCATTTCTACAAAAGCCAAAATGTCTGTCTCAAGCCTGCGTGAAGGGTTTGGTGGTGAGTTTCTGAACTGTTAGAGTTAGACCAAGAGTTATAGTAATACAGAAAAATATTGGTATTTGAGATCTGATTGACTATATTGGGCACCCGAGTGGCACAGCTGTCTGAGGCACTGCATATCAGTGCTAGAGGCGTCACTACAGACCCTGGTTCGATCCCGGGCTGTATCACAACCGGCCGTGATCAGGAGTCCCATAGGGCGGCGCAATATTGAATCAGAGTCGTCCGGGTTAGGGGAGCACTGCGTGAAGCCTGAGGGGGTTGTGCTGATTGAACGGATTTGTGACAGCAGGTTAAATGGCGTCCCTTGACAAGGCAAGAGCAAGATGTATGTCAGAAGAAGTGCAGTATTATCAGAAGGAGAGTTACACTCAACGTGATCAAGACGAAGGAGATGATCGTGGACCGCAGGAAAAGGAGGACCGAGCACCCCACCATTCTCATCGACAGGGCTGTAGTGAATCAGTTTGAGAGCTTCAAGTTCCTTGGTGTCCACATCACCAACAAACTAACATGGTCCAAGCAGAGGGCACAAAAAACCTATTCCCCCTCAGGAGACTGAAAAGATTTTGCATGGGTCCTCAGGGTAGCCTAGTGGTTAGAGCATTGGAAGTTCAAATCCTTAAGCTGACAAGGTACAAATCTGTTGTTCTGCCCTGAACAGGCAGTTAACCCACTGTTCCTAGGACGTCATTGAAAATAAGAATTTGTTCTTAACTGACTTGCCTAGTTAAATAAAATAAAAATCCTCAAAAGGTTTTACAGCAGAACCATCGAGAGCATCCTGACGGGTTGCATCACTGTCTGGTATGGCAACTGCTCGGCCTCCGACCGCAAGGCACTACAGCGTCTACGGCCCAGTACATCACCGGGTCCAAGCTTCCTGCCATCCAGGACCTCCATACCAGGCAGTGTACTGTTCTCTCTGCTCCCGCACAGCACGCGGTACCGGAGTGCCAAATCTAGGTCCAAAAGGCTTCTAAACAGCTTCTACCCCCAAGCCATAAGACTCCTGAACATCTAATCAAATGGCTACCCAGACCATTTGCATTGCATTGCATCTTCTACGCTGCTGCTACTCTCTGTTATTATCTATGCATAGTCACTTTAATATCTCTACCTACATGTACATACTACCTCCATTACCTCGACACCGGTGCCCCCGCACATTGACTCTGTGCCGGTACCCCTGTATATAGCCCCGCTATTGTTAATTACTGCTGCTCTTTAATTATTTGTTATTCTTATCTTATACTTTTTGGGGGGTATTTTCTTAAAACTGCATTGTTGGTTAAGGGCTCGTAAGTAAGCATTTCAATGTAAGGTCTCCACCTGTTGTATTCGGCGCATGTGACAAATAAAATTTGATTTGACTTGTAATACGGAAGAAGAATGGAGGGAAAAAGAGAGGCAGAGGAGGTCTAAGAGAGAGAGGGAGGAAGAGGGTGAGCTTGAGTCGGTTAAAAATGGCGGGAAAAAAAGAGATGGTTTGTTAAAGAAGACTGGTAGAAGGTGTAAACAGAGTGAGTTGAAGACAGGAGGAGAAATGGAAGTGAATGAGGGCGAAGTATCGGAGGTGGTAGGTGTGGTGAAGTTCCCGGAGCCTGAGGCTTGCACCGAGGTTCAGGACAAAGATGAGTCTGTGACAGTAGGAGGGAAGTTTTTGGAAAAAGTGGACTCTTGCCTTTTGGCTGATCCATTTGAGGTTTCAGGGGGGTGAAAACAGAGTTGAGTGCTGTGGAATCGGTAACCAGAAGTATCTTGTGATAATTGTTTGTGTTTCTGCTGGGTCAGAGGTAGCAGGCACTCCGTGTTAAACGAATGGGGCAAGAGATGTTGAATTGTTCTGCTCTCAAGAGAAAGGGCACCATTGAAGGAGTGATTACTGGGTAGGCGGTAAATGTGAAAGTTGACCAACAGAAGGGGAAGATTCCCGGTGTTTGTGATGCTCGTCGTTGGTGGCGGCGGCGACACTATGGTGTGAGTGGAGAACAGAAGAGTCATTGTCTGTTCGTTTGAGTTTTGATGTTGAGTCTTTTCCCGACAAGTGTGTTAGATATATAAGTTATCTGTACGAGATTTGTGCAGACTACATTACGTGTTACAGGTTTCAAGCTGATGGGCATGTGACAGCAGTATGTAGGAGGGAGGTTCCTAGGTGTGAGAAGTGTGCGAAGGGGCATGAGACAAAATAATGTGTAGCATTGGGGAAAAGTAGTGATATGTGTAATTGTAGGGGTGCCCATGGGGCTGTTGATCAGAAATGTCCCGTGCGAGAGAAGCAGGTTGAGGTTCCCAGGATTAGAGTAGCGCAGAAGTTGTCATATGCTGGGGCAGTGAAGAAGTAGAGGAAGATGGGTCAAGGGGGGAGGGATCATGAGATGAGGGGGTGTGAGTAGAATCTGTACCAGTTACAGAGGGATTAACCAACAAGTCATATATGTTTCAGTAAGATTGGATTTTTGGCATTTATATAATGGCTTATCAACTGTACTGCAGGGATGGACTAGAAAATAGGGTGTGGTGGGAGCTGCAAGAGAGGTATTTGGGTGTGCGAGACTTGACAGCAGAAGAGTTTTATCTCTTATCTCTTATTCTTATCTGTATTTTTTTAAACTGCACTGTCAGTTAGCGGCTCGTAACTAAGCGTTTCACTGTAAGGTCTACCTGTTGTATTTGGCGCATGTGAGTAATACAATTTGATTTGATTTATGTTGAGCTACAGGGTGTGTTAAGTGGTGGTGTCCCATCCTTTCATGCTGTTGGCCTGAAGTAGGACTAAACAGATGTAAATAGTGGAGTATGGTATTTATTATTCTTTTTTGTGAGTGTAGTTTTAGATGGTAGGGTATTTGTTGTATTTTTTTGTTGTTGTGGTTGTTGATTAAAAAAAAAAAGCAAAGTATAAGGGAGTTATACTCCAGTCTAGTAGGTGGCGGTAATGCAACATTTATTGGATGCCAACCTGCCGTTAAAATCTCATCGAAGAAGAGGGTCGATTTCACTGACGAGGTTACCATTTACAGTATTACTTACTGTTTATAACTTGTGCGGCTGGTCACATGATTGACCCCGGTCGTGACCGTAACAACAAGTTTAAAAAAAATAACAGACCGAGATGAAGAGGTCAAGGCGAGAGCATTTACTCTGCCCAAAATCTGTCCGCGTGAGATAAGGCCATTTATGTGTGGAGGTTAATACAGAGTGTCAAATTACTTAAGGATTTAGATCGAATAGAAATTTCGTAATGGTTAAGCTTTTATAAAAGCTTTTACAAACGCCGACACATATATTATATGTTGATGCACGTTGCATTTCCGGCAACTTTGAGAAAAAACGACGTTTAGTTGTGCGTGTGTTTACACGCGTACCTGCCCTCTCATTGGTTAGAATCTTGCCTGTCTTCAATCGTTGAACACATGTAATTCCATTGTTAGAGTTGTCACTCGTCTCTCTTGTTAATATAATAATAATCATTGCTTTAGGTCATGAGGTGTATCAGTGGGCTCGTCGTCAATGATCCGCCTAGTTCCTGTTGAATTCTAAAGGTGATTGGCTACGCTCTGTGAGGGTGGAGTTCACTGACGCGTTCCGTTCGGAACAATAAATAGAGGGAACAAGGCTCCTTCCAGTTCACAAGTCTGAGAAGACGCATGAAGAAGTTCTTGCTTCAACAGTGATTGAACGGAACTCCTCTGCCTTCGTCCCGCATTATAGACATTCCGGATTGATAACGTAACACTAACTTGAACTGTCTTTGTAAAATAATCTAATAATCTCTATGTTGTACCGTTAATTTTGATATAAATGAAAATGGAGTCTCAGATCCGCCAGAAACTATCACCACGATTGCGAAGCTGCCATCACCCGGATGATCAACATGGAGATGTTTGCCTCCTTCACCTACACTTCAATGTAAGAAGTCTACCAAGATGACCGTTTTGTTGATCTATCTGTGTATTATTATTCCTGGGCCTAAATGCCATTTTTCACCTGACTTTTCTACAGACCTAGACAATTAAAGAACCAAGAAATTTAACTCCCTCTAGTTCATATTTGAGGTCTACTTTGTTATTAAGAGCTTTCAGGTAGATATAACAGTTCAAATGAAGCCGGGAATCTATCCTACCTTGGACAGAGCGCGTAACAACTCCTTGACGGGTTACTTGTCAGGTTACCAAGTAGACTACGGACTAGACTGATTCATGCCTTTGTCATCAAGTTAGTTGCCACAACAAGAACAGAATGCTGTCATGTTCTTTCTTCTAAACACTGTTTTATGTTTATCCACCCAGGCTTTCTATTTCTCCCGTGACGATGTGGCTCTGCCTGGCTTCGCGCATTTCTTCAAGGAGAACAGCGACGAGGAGCGGGAGCAACGCCGACAAGCTACTCTCCTTCCAGAACAAGAGAGGTGGACGCATTTTACTCCAGGACCATCAAGGTGAGCCCCTGAGCATCTAAAACCCAGTTAGATTGTAGACTGATAGAAATGTCTTTACTCCATGGAGGAGTGTCTACAGCATTAAGTTGATCTAGAGAACCTGGAGTAGTCCTGAACATACGCCTCTAACCACTGAACTGACAGTGTGAGGGCTGTAACTCTGTTCACTTTATCCTAACCTTAATGTCTGCTAGTAGTCCCTAACACTTCTGTGTTCACTCTGTCCTGTGTAGAAGCCAGAACGTGATGAGTGGGGCAATGGGCTGGAGGCCATGCAGTGTGCTCTGCAGCTGGAGAAGAATGTGAACCAGGCCCTGCTGGACCTGCACAAGATTGCCTCTGACAAGGTTGACCCCCATGTAAGTTATAGTGGATCTGCACATCACATGTCTATATCACATAGAATACAGGTACTGTCCAGGAGAGGATCGGATGTTGTAGCTCTGAAACTAATGACACAGGATTGTGTGACCTGCTTCTTCACACGCACACAATAGTCCAGATTGCACACAATGCATAAGGGGCGGCAGGTTGCCTTAGCGGTTAGAGCGTTGAGCCAGTAACCAAAAGGTTGCTGGATCGAATCCTCTAGCTGACAAGGTAAAAATGTGTTTTGCCCTGAACAAGGCAGTTAACCCACTGTTCCACGTTAGGTTGTCATTGTAAATAAGAATTTGTTCCTAACTTATTTGCCTAGTGAAAAAGCTGCAAACACCTCATTATCTGCACTTATGCCATTACCACCAGGCTCTCGTGTGTTACTGTATCTACAATAGTCTGTAGTTATTCTCTTGTCTGACCGGTGTTTTCCCTCTTTAGCTGTGTGACCTTCCTGAGGACCCATTACCTGAATGAGCAGGTGGAGGCCCATTAAGAAGCTGGGTGACCACATCACCAACCTCACCAAGATGGATGCTGTCAAAAACAAGATGGCAGAGTACCTGTTGACAAGCACACCCTGGGAGGGCCAGAGCTAAACCACTTCCATCCCCAGGCTACGGCATCCAGCTCAGACCAGGACTCCTGGCTTCTGTGATAGATCCTACTGGCTTTGCATTTATAGGGAGGGGTGAGGTGTTAAACTGGTGCAGTGCAACACAGCTGTAACATTGAGGTGTTTTTGTTGACAACACTATTGTATTTGGATTCAAGGCATCTTGTAAAACAATTAAAATATCACTCAAGTTATTTGTTTTCTAAGTGTTGACCTGTAGTTATGGATGTTGTAATAGTCTATTCAGCTTCTTTGCGCCGTCTTACTGAGCATCTCAACTTCCTAGTGATAAATACTGACAATTGTAGACCTACTAGTGACTGAGCGTCATAACAGAAGTTTAACATGAGGTTTATAAAGGACATTACCTCTGACAATAGTGTCTTCCACCATATCTTGTAATAGTGCCATGTCAATTAAGGGCCCAACTGTCAACTCTAGGTCCATAGGAGTAAAATGGGTACCTACAGTTGATGTAGACCTTCACTCTGCACGTCACAAGTTTAGAAGATGGCCTACAGGTCAATCATACCCTTGTGTCTTGCTCGGTAATCAGTTAGCCAGCTGTTATGGTGTCTTTATCTAGTGATGGGAAGTTCGGCTCTTACTGACTCAAACAATGTTTACTCATTTTGTTTATATCACTTGGTAATGCCTAATAGTTCACCTACAGCAAACTATGAACTGAAAATGGTAAATCTACAAGCCAGTCGTTCATAAGGGGCTTATTGGAGCTGTCATATGGTTGCAAAGCTACTTGTAATTTACCAAAATTAGTGAACTTTTATTTTGGTAATTAACAAGCAAGCTTAACTTATACTTTAACTGAAAATACTGCCACATTTTTGTGTCCGCAAAGTACATGAGTTTCTGGTGGATAGACCATTTGGTTGAAGGGGAAAATGGCCTAATGAGGAAAGCGGCATCTTCCATAACTCAACTTTCTTCACACAACTGCCACCAACATTTACAACCAAGAAGTATGACATGGTAAAGTAATTGATTACATTTAAATAAAATATGTTTATGGTGTTCACTGAGTTGGTTTATATTTAGGGTAATGTTTTGCAGCTTTGTCATTCAATTACAAAATATATTTTACCTGTGGTAAGGCCACACAGAGGGCCAGAGATTTGTGATAACCTGACATTCACAAAAGGCCACTAGATGGCATCTGATTAAATTGTATATTCCTTAATTGACCAACATTTGTATTTGTTATGGATCCCTATTGGCTGCTGTCAAGGCAGCAGTTACTCTTCATGGGGTCCAGCAAAATAAGGCAGTTCTATACAATAAAACTAACATTACATTACTAAACAGATTCACAACACATTAAGGGTTTTCTCTCAGGCCACTATTCTACTACCACATATCGACAACACAAAATCCATGTGTGTGTCTATGGTGCATATGTTATCGTGTCTGTGCCTATGTGTCTCTTCTCAGTCCCCGCTGTCCCATAAATTGCATTTTTATCTATTTTTTTAAATCTGATTTTACTGCTTGCATGAGTTACTTGATGTGGAATAGGAGCCATGTCATGGCTCTATGTAGTAATATGCACCTCCCATAATCTGTTCTGTACGTTTGGACTGTAAAAGAGACCTTGGGGTATGCACTGGTGTCTGAGTTGTGTGCTAGTAGTTTAAACTGACAGTTCGGTGCATTCAACATGTCAATACTTCTCACAAAAACAAGTAGTGATGAAGTCAATCTCTCTACTTTGAGACACGAGAGATTGACATGCATAATATTAATGTTAGCTCTCTGTGTACATTTAAGGGTGAGCCGTGCTGCCCAGTTCTGGGCCAATTGTAATTTTCTTAAGTCCTTTTTTTGTGGCACCTGACCACACAATTGGACAGTAGTCCAGGTGTGACAAAACAAGGGCCTGTAGAACCTACCTTGTTGATAGCGTTGTTAAGAAGGCAGAGCAGTGCTTTATCATGGACAGACCTCTCCCCATCTTAGCTACTGTCGTATCAATATGTTTTGACCATGACAGAAGTTTAGTCTCAACTTGTTACATTTCCACATTATTCATTACAAGATTTAGTGAGGTTTAGGTTTAGTGTTTTAATTCATCAACATACATAGACACACAGGCTTCACTCAGCACCAGTGGCAAGTCATTAGTAAAGATCGAAAAAGTAAGGGCCCTAGACAGCTGCTCTGGGGAATGCCTGTCTCTACCTAGATTATGTTGGAGGCTTCCATTAAAGAACACCCTCTGTGTTCTGTTAGACAGGTAACTCTAGATCCTCAATATAGCAGGGGATTTAAAGCCATAACACTTACATTTTTTTCCAGCAGCAGATTATGATCAATAATGTCAAAAGCTGAAGTGAAGTGTTTATTTTATGTTTCTGTATTTTTAGGCTTAGGTTGAAGAGAGGGCAAATAGGAGTTGCAATATTGTTCGTCCTCTATCAGCCTCAGTAATTTTCCATCCAAGTGGTCAGGCCCAGGTGGCTTGTCATTGATGATAGACCAAAATAACAATGCTTTTTAAAAATAATTCGGTCAGTTAAGCATGTATGTGTAAATTCAGAATTTGTTGTTGGCATATCATACCATAGTTTGCTAATCTTGCCAATGAAAAAATAATTAAAGTAGTTGGCAATGTCAGTGAGCCATCTGATTCAATGAATGATGGAGCCGAGTTGCCTTTTTGCCCAACATTTCATTTAAGGTGTTCCAAAGCATTTTTACTATCATTCTTCATATAATTTATCTTTGTTTCCTAGTACAGTTTCTCCTTCTTTTTGTTCACTTTAGTCACGAGTTCTCAATTTACTGTACAGTACGTTTGCCTGTCAGCTGTGCAGCCAGGCTTATTTGCCATTCCTTTTGCCTCATCCTTCTCAACCCTACCATTTTCCAATTCCTCATCAATCCATGGGGATTTAACGATTTTTTTGGCAGTCATTTTCTTAATGGCTGCATGCTTATTAATAACTGGAATAAGTAATTTCATAAATGTGTCAAGTGCAGCATCTGGTGCTGCACAGGCATACTCCTACCTGGCTGGATGCCCACTCTAGCACGGCACTTGCGGGGGGCTGGGATGTAGCGCACCGGGCTATGAGCGCGCACTGGAAACACCGTGCACTCTACCGCATAACACGGTGCCTGACCAGTACCACGCCGCTTCCGGTAAGCACGGGGAGTTGGCTCAGGTCTAACGCCTGACTCCGCCAATCTCCCCGTGGTGCCCCTTTGGGGCTGCCTCTTCACCTCCACCTGCTTCCCCGGCAGGCTGTTGCAATGGTCCAATAGCTGTTCCCAAGTTCAGTCTATTCTTGCCTCTAATACCTCCAGCGACCAGGATGCTATCACCTCCCGAGCACGGTGCTTGCTCCACTCCTGGTGCTGCTCCCTTCCACGCTGCTTCATCTGTTGGTGGTGGGAAGTTCTGTAATGTCCGTCGTTAGAGTGAGACCAAGGTTGCAGCGTGGGTTGGGTTCATCTTTCTTTATTTTAAGCGTGAACCAGCAAAACAAGAAACAATACAACGAACAAAAAGCTATGCGTGCAAACACAAGCAACGCAAAGACAACTTCCCACACAGACAGGTGGAAAAAGGGCTACCTAAGTATGGCTCCCAATCAGCGACAACGAATTACAGCTGTCCCTGATTGAGAGCCATACCAGGCCAAAACACAGAAATACAAAACATAGATAGGAACATAGAAATATAAAATATAGAACATACATCAAAACACCGAAACACACAAAACAAACAAATCAAATCAAATCAAATGTATTTATATAGCCCTTTGTATATCAGCTGAAATCTCAAAGTGCTGTACAGAAACCCAGCCTAAAACCCCAAACAGCAAGCAATGCATGTGAAAGAAGCACAGTGGCTAGGAAAAACTCCCTAGGAAAAACTCCCTAGAAAGGCCAAAAACCTAGGAAGAAACCTAGAGAGGAACCAGGCTATCAGGGGTGGCCAGTCCTCTTCTGGCTGTGCCGGGTGGATATTATAACAGAACATGGTCAAGATGTTAAAATGTTCATAAATGACCAGCATGGTCAAATAATAATAATCATAGTAGTTGTCGAGGGTGCAACAAGCACGTCCGGTGAACAGGTCAGGGTTCCGTAGCCACAGGCAGAACAGTTGAAACTGGAGCAGCAGCATGGCCAGGTGGACTGGGGACAGCAAGGAGTCATCATGCCAGGTAGTCCCGAGGCATGGTCCTAGGGCTCAGGTCCTCTGAGAGAAAGAAAGAAAGAGAGAAAGAGAGAATTAGAGAGAGCATATTTAAATTCACACAGGACACCGGATAAGACAAGAGAATACTCCAGATGTAACAGACTGACCATAGCCCCCCGACACATAAACTACTGCAGCATGAATACTGGAGGCTGAGACAGGAGGGATCAGAAGACACTGTGACCCCATCCGATGATACCCCCGGACAGGGCCAAACAGGCAGGATATAACCCCACCCACTTTGCCAAAGCACAGCCCCCACACCACTAGAGGGATGTCTACAACCACCAACTTACCGTCCGAAGACAAGGCCGAGTATAGCCCACAAAAATCTCCGCCATGGCACAACCCAAGGGGGGGGGGGGCGCCAACCCAGACAGGAAGACCACGTCAGTGACTCTCAACCCACTCAAGTGACGCACCCCTCCCATGGACGGCATGGAAGAACACCAGTAAGTCAGTGACTCAGCCACTGTAATAGGGTTAGAGGCAGAGAATCCCAGTGGAAAGAGGGGAACCGGCAAGGCAGAGACAGCAAGGGCAGTTCGTTGCTCCAGCCTTTCCGTTCACCTTCACACTCCTGGGCCAGACTATACTTAATCATAGGACCTACTGAAGAGATAAGACTTCAGTAAACACACCCCTGCCACGTCCTGACCAAACTACAATACCAAAATGACCCCTTTACTGGTCAGGACGTGACACCATGTACACTTATTGATTGCTAGGCATACAAATACCATTATTTCTTGGTACATATGAAACGAGGCCTTGTTTGGCTTCAACCGGACTAGATTGTGAACAACTCTTGGCAGAACACATTGCTTTACTGAAGTGAAGGTGATAAGCACAATATTGTTTGAACTGCAGCACGCCAAATGATTCGTTCTCGAATTTGTTGAGCAGAAGTTGTTTATGTTTTGCTTCTACAAAGCTGTGTCCATCATAACATTCAATAATCAATTAATTGCATTCAATATATATTTCTTCTCTATGCTGCCTGCAGCATGATCTATTTTGCCTACGACCATATGACAGACAGTGTTGGTCGGAGCACATCACCAAAGGATTGCATATTAATCTTGCTGTATAATTCATTGCGGCCAGTAGGTCAAACTAACAACTAAAATGAGTCACTCAGAAAAAAACTAATCACGAGTTCATGACTCTTGAGTCAGTAAAAAGTTGCTCCAAAATAATTAATCGTTCTTGAACTGCACGTCATTAGCCAGAGGTGGCACCACAGGGTCCCAAGGTGGTGTGGCAAAATGTGTAAGTGTCTTTTCTGGGGCCTAGAGTGTTTCCTGATCTCATGACCTGGTCAGGTTTAACTCTGGGTCCTATTCGTAGGCCATGACAAAATATTATTGTTTTCGATAGCTTCCCTTTTCATCTGTGGTATGACTAAAGGACTGAGGGTTTTCTTGTCAGGTTATGTGGATTGGAAACACTCCTGGCCTAAGGTGGATCAAACTCTTTCAAACTACTACAAACCTTGCTGTTACTCATTCTGAATCTGACACCAAAAGAGCCAGAGACAACAACTTCAGCATACTCTTGTGTTTAATTAACTTCTATAGCAGGGATGAGCGTTATGCAAAGAAAAGTTACAATGTCTTTAAATATATATTTCCCTCTATGCACAATGTTAAGCAAAGGACAGACAGGTTTAAATGTTATGACATAATACCTATTATTTGTTCATCTGATTATAGTGCTCTTCTACAATTATTCATTCTAGGAGATTTATGAAAGGCAGAGTTACAATGAAGACAGTACACGTTGTAATCACTTTTTTTTAAATGCTCAAGTCATAAAAGCACTAACCTATTGTTGTCCTGGTCTCCATCTGGTCCACCAGAGGTTTGTTTACTAGGGCTCACTATAGGAACTGATTTCCTGTCAAATCCAATTATTCAATCATTAAATCAACTTCATTCAACATTTTCATTGAAAATAATATCCCCTTTTCATGAAGTAGATTTTATTGAATGTCATTCATTCTATTGCACTATTCTAACCAAAGATGCATTACCAGTTCATATCAGTAGGTGTCACTTTGCACTAGCTAGTCGAAAAAGACTGATGCCATGATAGCTGCCTGTCTCTGTATATGTGAAAGTTCTGGTTGTGTTAGCTAGAATCCATCAATTCATTCTTTCTGCATTAGCCATCCATGTGTTATGGTTGGACAAATGTGTTTTTTAGCTTTTTAATTTTAAAGACAGTGAAATTTGCACCACAAACATTTGTAAATAACCACCAGAATTGGAAATAAAATTATATGCCAACAAACATTACTGGACTAACCTTTTCAGGAACTTCAGTATCCCTTGGCTTTGGATAGCAGCAAGAGATCGTTTCATCGTTATCCTGTGCCAAACACATTTATTCAGTGAGTCTATTGATAAAAGTCACCTCGTCCGAGAGAGATTTACATGGTTATCAAAACCTCACGCCAAGGTAAGCCAACACGAAACACAGCCCTTATTTTAAGTGTTTCTAAAATCCTCTATGGGAAAAATGAATGGTGGAAAAATGATTGGAACCATCACCCTGTTTGACGGCTAGGTTTTATAGGTATTATGACACCTCTACTATTAACACATAGAAAGAACCAGGGCAGCTAGGTGTCTCACTTCCGTTTCCGGTGACATGCATTGAAACATGGCTTTATTTTGGAAAATATCTGTGAATTAACAGACTTATTTTCAAATAATTTTCAACATCACATTCAGGTGTGGGACGTTCACTGTCTAACAAGGAACAATAGCAGGTCTATTTCGCTCCAGCAGCTGGCATATTCTGTCCATTCACAATTAATCTGTGGGAACATGGCGGCTCTCAACACCCGACAACTGAAAGAGGTGATTGTTAGTGAGGAAATTACCCCCCGACCACCCCTGTCTCAGTCTCCAGAAAATAGTACCAGTCAAAAGTTTGGACACAGCTACTCATTCAAGGGTTTTTCTTTATTTTACATTGTAGAATAATAGTGAAGACATCAAAACTATGAAATAACACATATGGAAACATGTAGTAACCAAAAAAGTGTTAAACAAATCAAAATATATTTTATTTTTGAGATGCCTTGATGAGAGCTTTGCACACTCTTGGTATTCTCTCAACTAGCTTCATGAGGTAGTCACCTGGAATGCATTTCAAATAACAGGTGTGCCTTCTCTTTCTTTCCTTCTTAATGCATTTGAGCATTAAGGTAGGGGTGGTAAACAGGACATAGCCCTATGTGGTAAAAGACCAAGTCCATATTATGGCAAGAACAGTCCAAAGAAGCAATGAGAAACAACAGTCCGTCATTACTTTAAGACATGAAGTTCAGTCAATCCGGAAAATTTCAAGAACTTTGAAAGTTTCATCAAGTGCAGTCACAAAAACCATCAAGTGCTATGATGAAACTGGCTCTCATGAGGACCACCACAGGAAAGGAAGACCCAGAGTTACCTCTGCTGCAGAAGATAAGTTCATTAGAGTTACCAGCCTCAGAAATAGGCAATTAACTGCACCTCAGATTGCAGCCCAAATAAATGCTTCACAGAGTTCAAGTAACAGACACATCTCAACATCAACTGTTCAGAGGAGAATGAGTGAATCAGACGTTCATGGTTAAATTGCTGCAAAGAAACCACTAATCAAGGACACCAATAAGAAGAAGAGACTTGCCTAGGCCAAGAAACACGAGCAATGAACATTAGGCCGTTGGAAATCTGTCCTTTTGTCTGATGAGTCCAAATTTGAGACTTTTGGTTCCAACCGCCATATCTTTGTGAGATGCATAGTAGGTGAACGGATGATCTCCTCACGTATGGTTCCCACAGTGAAGCATCAAGGAGTAGGTGCGATGGTGAGGGGGTGCTTTGCTGGTGACACTGTCTGTGATTAATTTTAAATTCAAGGCACCGTTAACCAGCATGGCTACCACAGCATTCTGCAGCGATACACCATCCCATCTTGTTTGCACTTAGTGGGACTATCATTTGTTTTTCAACAGGACAATGACCCAACACACCTCCAGGCTGTGTAAGGGCTACTGACCAAGAAGGAGAGTGATGGAGTGCTGCATCAGATGACCTGGCCTCCACAATCACCCAACCTCAACCCAAAAAACAGATAAAGCAACACCTCACGGCACAACGCCTCTCCCATATTTGACCTAGATAGTTTGTGTGTATGCATTGATATGTAGGCTACGTGTGCCTTTAAAAAAAATGTATGAGCCGCTCTTGTCTGTTGATGTTCTGTGTGTGGACCCCAGGAAGAGTAGCTGCTGCTTTTGCAACAGCTAATGGGCATCGTAATAAAATACCAAATTCCAAAATGAGATGGTTTGGGATGAGTTGGACCGCAGAATGAAGGAAAAGCAGCCAACAGGTGCTCAGCATATGTGGGAACTCCTTCAAGACTGTTGGAAAAGCATTCCAGGTGAAGCTGGTTGAGAGAATGCCAAGAGTGTGCAAAGATGTCATCAAGGCAAAGCATGGCTACTTTGAAGAATCTAAAATCTAAAATATATTTTGATTTGTTTAGCACATTTTTTTAGTTACTACATGATTCCATATGTGTTATTTCATAGTTTTGATGTCTTCTCTATTATTCTACAGTGTGAAAAATAGTAAACAATAAAGAAAATCCCTTGAATGAGTAGGTGTGTCCAAACTTTTGATTGGTGCTGTGCATTCTGCAATGGTCTATGTGCAGGAGGGCTGGTGTAATTCTCCCGTCTTATCCATATATCAATGTAAACAGGAGCTCAATTACGAGTCTCATTGCAAAGGGTCTGTATATTTATGTAAATAAGATATTTCTTGTTTTTTGCAAAAATGTCTGAAAACTTGTTTTCACTTTGTCATTATGTCGTATTAGGTGTAGATTTATGAGGGGAAAAATGTATTGTATCCATTTTAGAATAAGGTTGTAACATAACAAAATGTGGAAAAAGTCAAAGGGTCTAAATTATTTCCAAATGCACTGTATCATACCAAATGGAGGGATACAAATTGACATCCCAAATCCTACAAATTTCCCCTGAGGCCCTTGTGCAGTCATTTCACAACATTTCTTAATGCAATCCGGGGAGAAACACACTTTGAAAGCAGCTTTCATGGCCACTGTTAAGAGGGAGATCCTAACTTTCCATTACTACTACATTTATTTCTGCTCTTAAAAATATGCGAACTGCACCATTTTAAAACATGAGTTTTTAGAAACAGCTTGGTTTAGGCATTACAGGAGGTATATGTATACAGCAATGCAACGCTTAGCCATTCTAGCATCGTCCAGAGTGGCTTGCCAAGTGGTTGTTAGCAAGCTGACAGTAGGCTAGGTATCAACAGCCAATCCAGAACATGTTGGAAACTATAGTGAACTTCTATTGGTCAATCGCGCCATGATATTGCCGAGTATTAGCATAAACTTCATGGTTTCGTTCTGTAAGACGGAACAATGGGCAGCATTGAATTCAACGGACACGGTACTGTGCTGAACAACCAATTGAAAATGGTAATCGCCCCCAGAGGGCTAAATGTATTTTATTTTATTTGTATTTTTTAATTAACCGTTATTTGACTAGGCAAGTCAGTTAAGAACAAATTCTTATTTACAATGACGGCCTATCAAAAGGAAAAAGGGACAGGGGCTAAATTACATAAAAATATATGACAAAACACACATCACGAACAAGAGAGACAACACAACACTACATAAAGAGACAACAACATAGCATGGTAGGCAGTAACAGAATTCTGTTGTAACAGATAGGCCTACATTATTCAGTGTTTGTACATCCTTGGCTGAGTACCAGTGGAAAGTTTGGGACAGTCAAGTCAGCAATAGCCTATGTTGCCAGCAACAAGATAATGTTTTGAGTTCATGATCTAGCTAATGATTAGCTCACTGGGGTAAATGAAGATGGGCAACCCCATGCTACAGGTTATCATGCTTATTGCTAAATAACACACCTGCCTGATAATATGGACCGATATGGTGTTGGGCTCATTTCTAGAAAAATTATATTTTAGATCGTGTCAGCATGATTTTATTTTCATTCATTTTGGAGTAATAAAATCAGTCTGAAAAGTCCAAAGTAATTAGCCTCTCTGTTTCCAGGTAACAACACAATACTTTTATTCATAATAGAATTTTCAACCTATTAGGACTGGACATGAATTCCTTTACAACGGATGGGTCCCATTATGTCTGGCGAAAACCGAGCACTGCATTCCACAGTAAGAACCTCATACCAACGGTCAAGCATGGTAGTGGTAGTGTGATGGTTTGGTGATGCTTTGCTTCCTCAGGACCTTGATGATTTGCCTTAACAGAAGGAACCATGAAATCTGCTCTGTATCAGAGAATTCTACAGCAGAATGTCAGGCCATCCGTCTGTGAGCTGAAGCTGAAGCGCAGCTAGGTCATGCAGCAAGACAATGATCCAAAACACACAATCAAGTCTACAGTCATGGCCAAAAGTTTTGAGAATGACACAAATATTAATTTCCACCAAGTTTGCTGCTTCAGTGTCTTTAGATATTTTTGTCAGATGTTACTATGGAATACTGAAGTATAATTACAAGCATTTCATAAGTGTCAAAGGCTTTTATTGACAATTACATGAAGTTGATGCAAAGAGTCAATATTTGCAGTGTTAACCCTTCTTTTTCAAGACCTCTGTAATCTGCCCTGGCATGCTGTCAATTAACTTCTGGGCCACATCCTGACTGATGGCAGCCCAATCTTGCATAATCAATGCTTGGAGTTTGTGGGTTTTTGTTTGTCCACCCGCCTCTTGAGGATTGACCACAAGTTCTCAATGGGATTAAGGTCTGGGGAGTTTCCTGGCCATGGACCCACAATATTCATGTTTTGTTCCCTGAGCCACTTAGTTATCACTTTTGCCTTATGGCAAGGTACTCCATCATGCTGGAAAAGGCATTGTTCGTCACCAAACTGTTCCTGGATGGTTGGGAGAAGTTGCTCTCGGAGGATGTGTTGGTACCATTCTATATTCATGGCTGAGTTCTTCGACAAAATTGTGAGTGAGCCCACTCACTTGGCTGAGAAGCAACCCCACACATGAATGGTCTCAGGATGCCTTACTGTTGGAATGACACGGGACTGATGGTAGCGTTCACCTTGTCTTCTCGGACAAGCTTTTCTCCAGATGCCCCAAACAATCGGAAAGGGGATTCATCAGAGAAAATGACTTTACCCCAGTCCTCAGCAATCCAATCCCTGTACCTTTTGCAGAATATCAGTCTGTCCCTGATGTTTTTATTGGAGAGAAGTGGCTTCTTTGCTGCCCTTCTTGACACCAGGCCATCCTCCAAAAGTCTTCGCCTCACTGTGCGTGCAGATGCACTCACACCTGCCTGCTGTCATTCTTGAGCAAGATCTGTACTGGTGGTGCCCAGATCCCGCAGCTGAATCAACTTTAGGAGATGGTCCTGGCGCTTGACTTTCTTGGGCGCCCCGAAGCCTTCTTCATAACAATTGAACCGCTCTCCTTGAAGTTCTTGATGATCCAATAAATGGTTGATTTAGGTGCAATCTTACTGGCAGCAATATCCTTGCCTGTGAAGCCCTTTTTGTGCAAAGCAATGATGACGGCACGTGTTTCCTTGCAGGTAACCATGGTTGACAGAGGAAGAACAATAATTCCAAGCACCACCCTCATTTCGAAGCTTCCAGTCTGTTATTCGAACTCAATCAGCATGACAGAGTGATCTCGAGCCTTGTCCTCGTCAACATTCATATCTGTGTTAATGAGAGAATCACTGACATGATGTCAGCTGGTTCTTTTGTGGCAGGGCTGAAATGCAGTGGAAATGTTTATTTGGGATTCAGTTCATTTGCATGGCAAAGAGGGACTTTGCAATGAATTGCAATTCATCTGATCACTCTTCATAACATTCTGGAGTACAGTATATGCAAATTGCTATCATACAATCTGAGGCAGCAGACTTTGTGAAAATTAATATTTGTGTCATTCTCAAAACTTTTGGCCACGACTGTACATGAAAATTGATTTGGAAGAGCATTTGAGGACCGGAGGTCAACTTTGATAGCTTGCTACTACTATAATTGATTTTAAGAAAAACAATATGTTTCTCGCCCATGATGTACCGCCGCTGGAGGTTCTGGACTGCGGGCCGCCGCTGAAGACTCTGGATTGCGGGCCGTCGCTGGAGGGTCCGGAAAGCGGGCCGTCGCTGGAGGTTCCGGACTGCAGCCCGTCTCAGGAGGTTCCGGACTGCGGCCCGTCTCAGGAGGTTCAAAAAATATAAATATATATGTCCCCCCACATCTAAAACCAAAGTTGCGCCCCTGGTAATAATAGTGGGAGGGAGCAATAGGGAGAGAGGGGGAGGGGGAAAGAGTACAGACTAAAAACACTGTGTCACCCTCCAGAACTTCAATTGAAAGAGTTATGTAATGGTTAACCATTTACAGTATTACTTACTGTTTATAACTTTGTGCGGCTGGTCACATGATTGACCCGGTCGTGACCGTAACAACAAGTTTAAAAAAAATAACAGACCGAGATGAAGAGGTCAAGGCGAGAGCATTTACTCCGCCCAAAATCTGTCCGCGTGAGATAAGGCCATTTATGTGTGGAGGTAAATAACAGAGTGTCAAATTACTAAAGGATTTAGATCGAATAGAAATTTCGTAATGGTTAAGCTTTTACAAACGCCGACACATATATTATATGTTGATGCACGTTGTATTCCGGCAACTTTGAGAAAAACGACGTTTAGTTGTGCGTGTTGTTTACACGCGTACCTGCCCTCTCATTGGTTAGAATCTGGCCTGTCTTCAATCGTTGAACACATGTATTTCCATTGTTAGAGTGGTCACTCGTCTCTCTTGTTAATATAATAAATAATCATTGCTTTAGGTCATGAGGTGTATCAGTGGGCTCGTCGTCAAATGATCCGCCTAGTTCCTGTTGAAATTCTAAAGGTGATTGGCTACGCTCTGTGAGGGTGGAGTTCACTGACGCGTTCCGTTCGGAACAATAAATAGAGGGAACAAGGCTCCTTCCAGTTCACAAGTCTGAGAAGACGCATGAAGAAGTTCTTGCTTCAACAGTGATTGAACGGAACTCCTCTGCCTTCGTCCCGCATTATAGAACATTCCGGATTGATAACGTAACACTTACTTTAACTGTAATAGTAAAATAGTCGAAGGAACTTTATTTTTGTATATTTCATTTTGATATAAAAGAAAATCTGCCAAGATGGAGTCTCAGATCCGCCAGAACTATCACCACGATTGCGAAGCTGCCATCAACCGGATGATCAACATGGAGATGTTTGCCTCCTTCACCTACACTTCAATGGTAAGGAGTCTCCCAAGATGACCGTTTAGTTGATCTACCTGTGTATTGTTATTCCTGGGTCTAAATGCCATTTTTCACCTGACTTTTCTACACGCCTAGACAATTAAAGAACCAAGAAGTCTAACTCCCTGAAGTTCATATTTGAGTTTTACTTTGTTAAGAGCTTTCAGGTAGATATAACATTCAAATGAAGCTGGGAATCTATCCTACCTTGGACAGAGCGCGTAACAACTCCTTGACGGGTTACTTGTCAGGTTACCAAGTAGACTACAGACTAGACTGATTCATGCCTTTGTCATCATGTTTAGTTGCCACAACAAGAACAGAATGCTGTCATGTTCTTTCTTCTAAACACTGTTTTATGTTTATCCACCCAGGCTTTCTATTTCTCCCGTGACGATGTGGCTCTGCCTGGCTTCGCGCATTTCTTCAAGGAGAACAGCGACGAGGAGCGGGAGCACGCCGACAAGCTACTCTCCTTCCAGAACAAGAGAGGTGGACGCATTTTACTCCAGGACATCAAGGTGAGTCCCTGAGCATCTAAAAACACATTTAGAATGTAGACTGATAGAAATGTCTTTACTCCATGGAGGAGAGTGTCTACAGCATTAAGTTGATCTAGAGAACCTGGAGTAGTCCTGAACATACTGCCTCTAACCACTGAACTGACAGTGTGAGGGGTGTAACTCTGTTCACTTTATCCTAACCTTAATGTCTGCTAGTAGTCCCTAACACTTCTGTGTTCACTCTGTCCTGTGTAGAAGCCAGAACGTGATGAGTGGGGCAATGGGCTGGAGGCCATGCAGTGTGCTCTGCAGCTGGAGAAGAATGTGAACCAGGCCCTGCTGGACCTGCACAAGATTGCCTCTGACAAGGTTGACCCCCATGTAAGTTATGGTGGATCTGCACATCACATGTATATATCACATAGAATACAGGTTCTGTCCCAGGAGATGAGCAGGTTGTTGTAGCTCTAACTAATGACACAAGATTGTGTGACCTGCTTCTTCACATGCACACAATAGTCCACAGATGCACACTATACACACAATGCAGCTAATGCATAAATGGCGGCAGGTTGTCTAGTGGTTAGTGTTGGGCCAGTAACCAAAAGGTTGCTGGATCGAATCCCCGAGCTGACAAGGTAAAAATGTGTTTTGCCCCTGAACAAGGCAGTTAACCCACTGTTCCATGTTAGGATCTCATTGTAAATAAGAACTTGTTCTTAACTGACTTGTCTAGTTTAAAAAGCTGGAAACACATTATCTGCACTTATGCCATTACCACCAGGCTCTTGTGTGTTACTGTATCTACAATAGTCTGTAGTTATTCTCTTGTCTGACCCGTTTCCCGTCTTTAGCTGTGTCACTTCCTGAAGACCCATTACCTGAATGAGCAGGTGGAGGCCATTAAGAAGCTGGGTGACCACATCACCAACCTCACCAAGATGGATGCTGTCAACAACAAGATGGCAGAGTACCTGTTTGACAAGCACACCCTGGGAGACCAGAGCTAAACCACTTCCATCCCCAGGCTACGGCCTCCAGCCTCAGACCAGGACTCCTGGCTTCTCTGATAGATCCTACTGGCTTTGCATTTATAGGGAGGGGAGAGTGTTGAACTGGTGCAGTGCAACACAGCTGTAACATTGAGGTGTTTATGTTGACAACACTACTGTATTTGAGGCAAGGCATCTTGTAAAACTGTAAAACAATAAAAAAATATCACTAGTTTTTCTTTTCTAAGTGTTGACTTGTAGTAATGGATGTTGTTATAGTCTATTCGGGTTCTTTGCTCCGTCTTACTGAGTATCTCAATTTCCTAGTGATAAATACTGACAATTGTAGACCTACTAGTGACAGGGTCATAACAATAGAAGTTTAACATGAGGTTTAGCGGACATTACCTCTGACCACAGAGGGCACTATTACAAGATATGTTAAAGACATCATGTCAAATAAGGGCCAAACTGTTAACTCTACCCCTAAAAGTGAAATGGGTAACTACAGTCAATGTGGACCTTTACTCTGTATCTCAAAAGATCGTCATTAGACGGCCTAGAGTTAAATCAAACCCTTGCTTCCTGCTCGGTAAATCCATATGGCGTATTTCTCTGGTGATGGGAAGTTTGGCTCTTACTGAAAGAAATGTAATGTTAACTCATTTTGTTTCAGCTGGTAATGCCCAATAGTGCCCCCTACAGCAAACTATGAGCTGAATTCTCAAAATAATGATTCTACAAGCCTCTAGTTCACCATAAGGGGCTTATTGGAGCTGTCATATGGTTGCAAAGCTACTGGTAATTACCCAAAATTACTGAAATCTTCGTCATTAACAGGGAATCTAACTTTGGTAACTCATACTTTAACTGAAAATATTGCTATTTTTCATGTGTCCATAGGGCATGGGTTTCTAGTTGAAGGGGAAAGTAACTTGACATGGTAAAATTTTCATTTTTATAAGATAAAGGTAATGGTATCTAAGTTGGTTTATATTTAAGGTAATGTTTTGTGGCTTTGTCGTTCTATTTTGAAGTATATTTTACATGAGGCAAAACAGAGGGCCAGAGATTTGAGATCTGAAGTACCCAAAAAGGCCACTGGATGGCAGCTGACTAAATGACATCCTTAATTGACCAACATTTGTTATGGATCCCTATTAGCTGCTGTCAAGGCAGCAGTTACTCTTCATGGGGTCCAGCAAAATAAAGGCAGTTCTATACAATAAAACTAACTACATTACTAAACAGATTTCACAACACATTAAGGGTTTGCCCTCAGGCCACTACTCTACTACCACATATCGACAACGCAAAATCCATGTGTGTGTGTCTATAGTGCTTATGTTATCGTGTCTGTGCCTATGTGTCTCTTCACGGTCCCTGCTGTCCCATAAGGTGTATTTTTATCTATTTTTTTAAATCTTATTTTACTGCTTGTATGAGTTACTTGATGTGGAATAGTAGCCATGTCATGGCTCTATGTAGTACTGTGCACCTTCCATAATCTGTTCTGGATTTGGGGACTATGAAGAGACCTGGTGGCATGTCTTGTGGGGTATGATTTGCTGTCTGAGTTGTGTGCTAGTAGTTTAAACCGACAGCTCGGGGCATTCAGCATGTCAATACTTCTCACAAATACAAGTAGTGATTAAGTAAATCTCTACTTTGAGCCATGAGAGATTGACATGCATATTAATGTTAGCTCTGTGTACATTTAAGGGTGAGCCGTGCTGCCCAGTTCTGGGCCAATTGTAATTTTCCTAAGTCCCTCTTTGTGGCACCTGACCACACGACTGGACAGTAGTCCAGGTGACAAAACGAAGGCCTGTAGGACCTACCTTGTTGATAGTTTTAAGAAGGCAGAGCAGTGCTTTATCATGGACAGACCTATCCCCATCTTAGTTACTGTTGTATCAATATGTTTTGACCATGACAGTTTACAATCCAGGGTAACTCCAATAAGTTTAGTCTCCTCAACTTCTTACATTTCCACATTATTCAGTACAAGATTTAGTTGAGGTTTAGTGTTTTAATTTTAGGTCCCAAATACAATGCCTTTAGTTTTTGAAATTCATGTATTTAGGACTAACTTATTTCTTGCCACTCATTCTGAAACTGACTGCAGCTCTTAAGTGTTGCAGTGATTTCACCTGCTGTGGTAGCTGATGTGTATAGTGTTGAGTCATCAGCATACATAGACACACAGGCTTCACTTAGCACCAGCGGCAAGTCATTAGTAAAGATTGAAAAAGTAAGGGGCCTAGACAGTTGCCCCCTAAATGTGCAGAATGAAATGATTTTTACATAACTCATTTTTGCTATCGTTCTTTTTTTACATCTGTTATTAGAAAGTGGCAAGGATGATGATTATTAACATGGTCTTTTGCCTGCTAATGCCTGCAATGCAGTGAAGAAAACGATATGACAACAATAATGTCTAATGTAACTGTCCCCTCTAACAATACAACTGGCCCCAGTTGAAATGGTGTAGAACCGCCACTGGCAGTGATTACACCTGCTGTGGTAGCTGATGTGTATAGTGTTGAGTCATCAGCGTACATAGACACACAGGCTTCACTCCGCGCCAGTGGCAGGTCATTTGTAAAGATAGAAAAAGTAAGGGGCCTAAACAGCTGCTCTGGGGAATGCCTGACTCTACCTAGATTATGTTGGAGTGGATTCCATTAAAGAACACCCTCTGTGTTCTGTTAGACAGGTAACTCTAGATCCACAATATAGCAGGGGATGTAAAGCCATAATACTTACGCTTTTTCCAGCAGCAGATTATGATCAATAACGTCAAAAGCTAATAATGTATTTAACCTTTATTTAACGAGGCAAGTCGTGGTTGAATTGCTGCAAAGAAACCACTACTTAAGGACACCAATAAGAAGAAGAGACTTGCTTGGGCCAAGAAACACGAGCAATGAACATTAGGCCGTTGGAAATCTGTCCTTTGGTCTGATGAGTCCAAATTTGAGACTTTTGGTTCCAACCGCCATATCTTTGTGAGACGCATAGTAGGTGAACGGATGATCTCCTCACGTATGGTTCCCACTGTGAAGCATCAAGGAGGAGGTGTGATGGTGTGGGTGTGCTTTGCTGGTGACACTGTCTGTGATTAATTTTAAATTCAAGGCACCGTTAACAAGCATGGCTACCACAGCATTCTGCAGCGATACACCATCCCATCTTGTTTGCACTTAGTGGGACTATCATTTGTTTTTCAACAGGACAAATACCCAACACACCTCCAGGCTGTGTAAGGGCTACTGACCAAGAAGGAGAGTGATGGAGTGCTGCATCAGATGACCTGGCCTCCACAATCACCCAACCTCAACCCAAAAAAACAGATAAAGCAACACCTCACGGCACAACGCCTCTCCCATATTTGACCTAGATAGTTTGTGTGTATGCATTGATATGTAGGCTACGTGTGCCTTTAAAATTGTTTTATGTAGTTTTGTCTTTGAGCCGCTCTTGTCTGTTGATGTTCTGTGTTATGTTATGTTTCATGTTTTGTGTGGACCCCAGGAAGAGTAGCTGCTGCTTTTGCAACAGCTAATGGGCATCGTAATAAAATACCAAATACCAAAATGAGATGGTTTGGGATAAGTTGGACCGCAGAGTGAAGGAAAAGCAGCCAACAGGTGCTCAGCATATGTGGGAACTCCTTCAAGACTGTTGGAAAAGCATTCCAGGTGAAGCTGGTTGAGAGAATGCCAAGAGTATGCAAAGTTGTCATCAAGGCAAAGCGTGGCTACTTTGAAGAATCTAAAATCTAAAATATATTTTGATTTGTTTAGCACTTTTTTTTAGTTACTACATGATTGCATATGTGTTATTTCATAGTTTTGATGTCTTCTCTATTATTCTACAATGTGAAAAATAGTAAAAATAAATAAAATCCCTTGAATGAGTAGGTGTGTCCAAACTTTTAATTGGTTCTGTGCATTCTGCAATAGTCTATGTGCAGGGGGGCTAGTGTAATTCTCCTGTCTTATCTTATCTTATCTATATCTATAGTGCTGCAGAGATGGGCCTGAGCCCTATGACCATTGCATCATTACTACCTGGCCTGAAGACTCCCTAGTCCACCTGGTTTTGCCTGCAGCTGTGGAACCCTGACCTGTTCACTGGACATGTTACTTTATCCCGGGACCTGCTGTTTAGTTTCTCCTCTGTCTCCATCGACCTCTCAACCTCTGAATGCTGGGCTATGAGAAGCCAACTGACCTTTACTCCTGAGGTGCTGACCTGTTGCGTCCTCTATAACCACTGTGATTATTATTTGACCCTGCTGGTCACCTATGAACGTCTAAACATCTTGAAGAACCATCTGGCCTTAATGGCCATATACAGTGCATTCAGAAAGTATTCAGACCCCTTGACTTTTTCCACATTTTGTGACGTTAAAGCCTTATTCTAAAGCGGATTTTAAAAAATCTCCCCGTCATCAGTCTACACACAATACCCCATTATGACACAGCAAAAACAGGTTTTCAGACATTTTTGAAAATCACTATTAAGAGAAAAACCCTGGCAATGTCACATTTACATAAGTATTCAGACCCTTTACTCAGTACTTTGTTGAAGAACCTTTGGCAGCGATTACAGCCTGGCGTGTTCTTGGGTATGACACTACAAGCTTGGCACACCTGTATTTGTCACATTCTTCTCTGCAGATCCTCTCAAGCTGTGTCAGGTTGGATGGGGAGCTACACAGCTATTTTTAGTTCTCTCCAGAGATGTTCGATCAGGTTCATATCCGGGCTCTGGCTGGGCCACTCAAGGACATTCAGAGACTTGTCCCGAAGCTACTCCTGCGTTGTCTTGGCTGTGTGCTTAGAGTTGTTGTCCTGTTGGAAGGTGAACCTTCGCCCCAGTCTGAGGTCCTGAATGCTCTGGAGCAGGTTTTCATCAAGAATCTCTCTGTACCTTTCTACATTCATCTTTCCCTCGATCCTTACTAGTCTCCCAGTCCCTGCCACTGAAAAACATCCCCACAGCATGATGCTGCCATAACCATGATTCACTGTAGGGATGGTGCCAGGTTTCCTCCAGACGTCACGCTTGGCATTCAGGCCAAAAAGTTCAGTCTTGGTTTCATCAGACCAGAGAATCTTATTTCTCATGGTCTGAGAGTCTTTAGATGCCTTTTGGTAAAATACAAGCGGGCTGTCATGTGCCTTTTACTGAGGAGTGTCTTCCGTCTGGCCACTCTCCCATAAAGGCCTGATTGGTGGAGTGCTGCAGAGATGGTTGTCCTTCTGGAAGGTTCCCCCATCTACACAGAGGAACTCTAGAGCTCTGTCAGAGTGATCGTCGGGTTCTTGATCCCCTCCCGGACCAAGGCCCTTCTTCTCCGATTGCTCAGTTTGGCTGGGCGGCCAGTTCTAGGAAGAGCCTTAGTGGTTCCAAACTTCTTCCATTTTTGAATGATGGAGGCCACTGTGTTCTTGGGGACCTTCAATGCTGCAGACATTTTTTGGTACCCTTCCCCAGATGTGTGCCTCGACACAATCCTGTCTCGGAGCTCTACAAACAATTCCTTGGACCTCATTGCTTGTTTTTTTGCTCTGACATGCACTGTCAACTGTGGGACCTTATATAGACAGGTGTGTGCCTTTCCAAATCATGTCCAATCAATTGAATGTACCATAGGTGGACTCCAATCAAGTTGTAGAAATAGCGCAAGGATTATCAATGGAAACAGGATGCATCTGAGCTCAATTACGAGTCTCATGGCAAAGGGTCTGTATACTTATGTAAATAAGGTATTTCTCGTCTTTGCAAAAATGTCTGAAAACCTGTTTTCACTTTGTCATTATGTCGTATTAGGTGTAGATTTATGAGGGGAAAAATGTATTGTATCCATTTTAGAATAAGGTTGTAACATAACAAAATGTGGAAAAAGTCAAGGGGTCTAAATTATTTCCAAATGCACTGTATCATACTAAATGGAGGGATACAAATTGACATCCCAAATCCTACAAATTTCCTCTGAGGCCCTTGTGCACAGTCATTTCACAACATTTCTTAATGCAATCCGGGGAGAAACACACTTTGAAAGCAGCTTTCATGGCCACTGTTAAGAGGGAGATCCTAGCTTTCCATTACTACTACATTTATTTCTGCTCTTAAAAATATGTGAACTGCACCATTTTAAAACATGAGTTTTTAGAAACAGCTTGGTTTAGGCGTTACAGGAGGTATATGTGTCACGTCCTGACCAGTAATAGGGGTTATTTGTATTGTAGTTTGGTCAGGACGTGGCAGGGGGTATTTGTTTTATGTGGTTCGGGGTGGTTGGTTGTTTAGAAGGGTATTTGATTTATTATTTCCGGGTTTTGGGCTATGTTATATGTTTTGTATTTCTATGTTCATTCTAGTATTAGTATTTCTTTGTTTAGGTCATTGGGTGTTGGACTCTCAATTGGAGGCATGTGTTTCCTAGTTGCCTCTGATTGAGAGTCCTATATATAGGTATGTGTTTGTGTTGGTAGTTTGTGGGAGGTTGTGCTAGGTATAGCCTTAATGCCCTGTTATTCAGCGGTGTGTATTGGGTACGTGTTTATTTTGGTTTTTCCTTCTTTGCCAATTCAATAAAAGAAGATGAGTGCACATAACCCTGCTGCGTTTTGGTCCGACAATGATTTTTCTTTATCATCTGACGAAGAAGATTGTGACAATATGTATACATCAATGCATCGCTTAGCCATTCTAGCATTGTCCAGTGCATTGTCCAGCCATTCTATCTTGCCAAGTGGTTGTTAGCAAGCTGACAGCAGGCTAGGTATCAACAGCCAATCCAGAACATGTTGGAAACTATAGTGAACTTCTATTGGTCAATCGCGCCATGATATTGCCGAGTATTAGCATAAACTTCATGGTTTCGTTCTGTAAGACGGAACAATGGGCAGAATTGAATTCAACGGACACGGTACTGTGCTGAACAACCAATTGAAAATGGTAATCGCCCCCAGAGGGCTAAATGTATTTTATTTTATTTGTATTTTTTATTTAACCTTCATTTGACTAGGCAAGTCAGTTAAGAACAAATTCTTATTTACAATGACGGCCTATCAAAAGGAAAAAGGGACGGGGGCTAAATTACATAAAAATATATGACAAAACACACATCACGACAAGAGAGACAACACAACACTACATAAAGAGACAACAACATAGCATGGTAGGCAGTAACAGAATTCTGTTGTAACAGATAGGCCTACATTATTCAGTGTTTGTACATCCTTGGCTGAGTACCAGTGGAAAGTTTGGGACAGTCAAGTCAGCAATAGCCTATGTTGCCAGCAACAAGATAATGTTTTGAGTTCATGATCTAGCTAATGATTAGCTCACTGGGGTAAATGAAGATGGGCAACCCCATGCTACAGGTTATCATGCTTATTGCTAAATAACACACCTGCCTGATAATATGGACCGATATGGTGTTGGGCTCATTTCTAGAAAAATTATATTTTAGATCGTGTCAGCATGATTTTATTTTCATTCATTTTGGAGTAATAAAATCAGTCTGAAAAGTCCAAAGTAATTAGCCTCTCTGTTCCCAGGTAGACCAACACAATACTTTTATTCATAATAGAATCTTCAGGACTGGACATGAATTCCTATACAACGGATGGGTCCCATTATGTCTGGCAAAAACCGAACACTGCATTCCACAGTAAGAACCTCATACCAACGGTCAAGCATGGTAGTGGTAGTGTGATGGTTTGGGGATGCTTTGCTGCCTCAGGACCTTGATGATTTGCCTTAACAGAAGGAACCATGAAATCTGCTCTGTATCAGAGAATTCTACAGCAGAATGTCAGGCCATCCGTCTGTGAGCTGAAGCTGAAGCGCAGCTAGGTCATGCAGCAAGACAATGATCCAAAACACACAATCAAGTCTACAGTCATGGCCAAAAGTTTTGAGAATGACACAAATATTAATTTCCACCAAGTTTGCTGCTTCAGTGTCTTTAGATATTTTTGTCAGATGTTACTATGGAATACTGAAGTATAATTACAAGCATTTCATAAGTGTCAAAGGCTTTTATTGACAATTACATGAAGTTGATGCAAAGAGTCAATATTTGCAGTGTTAACCCTTCTTTTTCAAGACCTCTGTAATCTGCTCTGGCATGCTGTCAATTAACTTCTGGGCCACATCCTGACTGATGGCAGCCCAATCTTGCATAATCAATGCTTGGAGTTTGTGGGTTTTTGTTTGTCCACCCGCCTCTTGAGGATTGACCACAAGTTCTCAATGGGATTAAGGTCTGGGGAGTTTCCTGGCCATGGACCCACAATATTCATGTTTTGTTCCCTGAGCCACTTAGTTATCACTTTTGCCTTATGGCAAGGTACTCCATCATGCTGGAAAAGGCATTGTTCGTCACCAAACTGTTCCTGGATGGTTGGGAGAAGTTGCTCTCGGAGGATGTGTTGGTACCATTCTATATTCATGGCTGAGTTCTTCGACAAAATTGTGAGTGAGCCCACTCACTTGGCTGAGAAGCAACCCCACACATGAATGGTCTCAGGATGCCTTACTGTTGGAATGACACGGGACTGATGGTAGCGTTCACCTTGTCTTCTCGGACAAGCTTTTCTCCAGATGCCCCAAACAATCGGAAAGGGGATTCATCAGAGAAAATGACTTTACCCCAGTCCTCAGCAATCCAATCCCTGTACCTTTTGCAGAATATCAGTCTGTCCCTGATGTTTTTCTTGGAGAGAAGTGGCTTCTTTGCTGCCCTTCTTGACACCAGGCCATCCTCCAAAAGTCTTCGCCTCACTGTGCGTGCAGATGCACTCACACCTGCCTGCTGTCATTCCTGAGCAAGATCTGTACTGGTGGTGCCCAGATCCCGCAGCTGAATCAACTTTAGGAGATGGTCCTGGCGCTTGACTTTCTTGGGCGCCCCGAAGCCATCTTCATAACAATTGAACCGTTCTCCTTGAAGTTCTTGATGATCCAATAAATGGTTGATTTAGGTGCAATCTTACTGGCAGCAATATCCTTGCCTGTGAAGCCCTTTTTGTGCAAAGCAATGATGACGGCACGTGTTTCCTTGCAGGTAACCATGGTTGACAGAGGAAGAACAATAATTCCAAGCACCACCCTCATTTCGAAGCTTCCAGTCTGTTATTCGAACTCAATCAGCATGACAGAGTGATCTCGAGCCTTGTCCTCGTCAACACTCATATCTGTGTTAATGAGAGAATGACTGACATGATGTCAGCTGGTTCTTTTGTGGCAGGGCTGAAATGCAGTGGAAATATTTATTTGGGATTCAGTTCATTTGCATGGCAAAGAGGGACTTTGCAATGAATTGCAATTCATCTGATCACTCTTCATAACATTCTGGAGTACAGTATATGCAAATTGCTATCATACAATCTGAGGCAGCAGACTTTGTGAAAATTAATATTTGTGTCATTCTCAAAACTTTTGGCCACGACTGTACATGAAAATTTATTTGGAATGGCCTAGTCAAAGTCCAGACCTAATCCCAATTTAGATGTAGTGGCAGGACTTGAAATTAGCAGTTCATGCTTGAAAACCCAGAAATTAAGCTGAATTAAAGCAGTTCTGAATGCAAGAGTGGGACAAAATTCCTCCACAGCAATGTGAGAGACTGATCAACAACTACAGGAAGCATTTGGTTGCAGTCGTTGCAGCTAAAGGTGGCAATACCAATTATTGAGTGTAAGGGGGCAATAACTTTTTAACACAGGGGAATATGGTGTTGCGTAACTTGGTTAATTAAATAGATCAAATTAAGTATCCATTCTTTTGTTATTTGTAAACTCATGTTCCCTTTATCTAATATTATGTTTTGGTTGAAGATCTGATAACATTCAGTTACAAAAACATGCAAAAATAGAGAAAATCAGAAAAGGGGAAATACTTTTTTTATATAAACACTGAGTGTATAAAACATTAAGAACAACTTCCTAATATTGAATTGCAAACGCCCCTTTTTCCCTCAGAACAGCCTTCTACAGGGATGCTGGCCTATGTTGACTCCAATGCTTCCCACAGTTGTGTTAAATTGGCTGGATGTCCCTATGGGAGGTGGACCATTCTTGATACACACGGAAAACTATTGAGTGTGAAAAACCAAGGGTTTTGGTGATGATTTTCTAAACTGTTAGTTAGACCAACAGTTTAAAGTAATATTGAAAAATATTGTTATTTGAGTTGTTTTTGGGGTATATTGGCCAAATGATCAGGAAAGTTGTTGGTGTATTTTCCCTCCAACATTCATCAGAAACAACCATATTACAGTTATTTGTTTAAAAATGCCTTAGTAAGTTACATAGTATATGATACTGCTGTTTTCTCATTCGTCCCTTTTTTTCCCTGGTCTCAGCACATTTTCGCCCACTCACCATGGTCAAGTCTGTTTACACAGTCATGAGACCGAGACTCCTTCCACCATTGTCACGGTGATAGCAGAAAAGAATGGCCTTCAGGCCAAAGATGGTGGGTAACTGAAGGCAGTTCACTCAGGCCTTTTACCATTGTATGCTTAAGGGGGGCGTGGTTCTCCATAGACACCAATGCGATAGCGGTCTGCTTAGTCCTTGACTTCCATTGAAACAGAACCATTGAGGGAGTGGAACATCTCGCTTCCTCTTCTGTTTCTGCTTGAGACTCCAGAATGCTGAGTCACAATGACAAGGCAGAAATACAGCCAGGGCAGAGCCTGAGTCATTCCATACTGTAGTAGAACCAACAGGAGGTTATGACAGGAGGACTGGGAAGGAGGGAGGGAAATAAGAATAGAGGGGAGGGGGAAAGAGTACAGACTAAAAATGCTGTGTCACCCTTCAGAACTTCAAACGAAAGAGTAATGTAACGGTTAATCATTTACAGTATTACTATCACTTCTGTTTATAACATTAACTTAAGAACATTCTTAGTTTTTACAGTAAAATTGTAATGCTAAGAGATGGATAAAAATGTACAGGGTGGGTACCTGGAGGAAAATGGGAGAGGGTCATGCCTTTTCAATTTCAGTCAAGAGGAGGGTTCAGAATTTTTTTAATCTAGTCCAGGGGAGGGTCATGTAATTTGTAATTTAAGAAATGTCAATATTTCTCAGTGTTTTAGAATTCATTGCTTATTAGGCTATATATCGATGTTTGCCCGATTCCACCCGGTTCTCTGCTGGAAATGCAATATGAAGTGTGCCTATAGGCTATTTAGCATGGTCTCAATCAAATGATTCATAGCCTATAGGCTATAGGCTATGAAGTGCATGCTCAGAGAAGCACAGAGCAAAGTTATATTTCTAAGATAGCTGCTGGGATCGCGTAAATAAAACTAGACTGCATTACACACTGCAATGGATATTCCAACACTGAGGCCTGCTCTGTCCTTGCTGATCAAAACCGTTTTTTGTGCAGGCTAACCAATCCTGTGCTGTGTAGGACTACAGTCGCAGTTCAGGAGGAGAGTCAAAGAATTCTTCAGAAAATTCTTTTTTATTAGGCGAGTCCAAAAAATGCAGTATCTTGCACGTAAACTAGCCTATAGCCTATGTTCTGTTCAGTTTGAGAAGGAGAGCATTTGAGGATTTGTTAGCTTGCTACTACTATAATTGATTTTAAGAAAAACAATATGTTTCTCGCCCATGATGTACCGCCGCTGGAGGTTCTGGACTGCGGGACGCCGCTGAAGACTCTGGACTGCGGGCTGTCGCTGGAGGGTCCGGAAAGCGGGCCGTCGCTGGAGGTTCCTGACTGCAGCCCGTCTCAGGAGGTTCAAAAAATATAAATATATATGTCCCCCCACATCTAAAACCAAAGTTGCGCCCCTGGTAATAATAGTGGGAGGGAGCAATAGGGAGAGAGGGGGAGGGGGAAAGAGTACAGACTAAAAACACTGTGTCACCCTCCAGAACTTCAATTGAAAGAGTTATGTAATGGTTAACCATTTACATTATTACTTACTGTTTATAACGTTGTGTGGCTGGTCACATGATTGACCCGGTCGTGACCGTAATAACAAGTAAAAAAAAAATAACAGACCGAGATGAAGAGGTCAAGGCGAGAGCATTTACTCTGCCCAAAATCTGTCCGCGTGAGATAAGGCCATTTATGTGTGGAGGTTAATAACAGAGTGTCAAATTACTTAAGGATTTAGATCGAATAGAAATTTCGTAATGGTTAAGCTTTTACAAACGCCGACATATATATTATATGTTGATGCACGTTGTATTCCGGCAACTTTGAGAAAAACGACGTTTAGTTGTGCGTGTTGTTTACACGCGTACCTGCCCTCTCATTGGTTAGAATCTTGCCTGTCTTCAATCGTTGAACACATGTATTTCCATTGTTAGAGTGGTCACTCGTCTCTCTTGTTAATATAATAAATAATCATTGCTTTAGGTCATGAGGTGTATCAGTGGGCTCGTCGTCAAATGATCCGCCTAGTTCCTGTTGAAATTCTAAAGGTGATTGGCTACGCTCTGTGAGGGTGGAGTTCACTGACGCGTTCCGTTCGGAACAATAAATAGAGGGAACAAGGCTCCTTCCAGTTCACAAGTCTGAGAAGACGCATGAAGAAGTTCTTGCTTCAACAGTGATTGAACGGAACTCCTCTGCCTTCGTCCCGCATTATAGAACATTCCGGATTGATAACGTAACACTTACTTTAACTGTAATAGCAAAATAGTCGAAGGAACTTTATTTTTGTATATTTCATTTAGATATAAAAGAAAATCTGCCAAGATGGAGTCTCAGATCCGCCAGAACTATCACCACGATTGCGAAGCTGCCATCAACCGGATGATCAACATGGAGATGTTTGCCTCCTACACCTACACTTCAATGGTAAGGAGTCTACCAAGATGACCGTTTTGTTGATCTACCTGTGTATTATTATTCCTGGGCCTAAATGCCATTTTTCACCTGACTTTTCTACAGGCCTAGACAATTAAAGAACCAAGAAATCTAACTCCCTGAAGTTCATGAGTTTTACTTTGTTATTAAGAGCTTTCAGGTAGATATAACATTCAAATGAAGTCGGGAATCTATCCTACCTTGGACAGAGCGCGTAACAACTCCTTGACGGGTTACTTGTCAGGTTACCAAGTAGACTACAGACTAGACTGATTCATGCCTTTGTCATCAAGTTTAGTTGCCACAACAAGAACAGAATGCTGTCATGTTCTTTCTTCTAAACACTGTTTTATGTTTATCCACCCAGGCTTTCTATTTCTCCCGTGACGATGTGGCTCTGCCTGGCTTCGCGCATTTCTTCAAGGAGAACAGCGACGAGGAGCGGGAGCACGCCGACAAGCTACTCTCCTTCCAGAACAAGAGAGGTGGACGCATTTTACTCCAGGACATCAAGGTGAGCCCCTGAGCATCTAAAACCCAGTTAGATTGTAGACTGATAGAAATGTCTTTACTCCATGGAGGAGAGTGTCTACAGCATTAAGTTGATCTAGAGAACCTGGAGTAGTCCTGAACATACTGCCTCTAACCACTGAACTGACAGTGTGAGGGGTGTAACTCTGTTCACTTTATCCTAACCTTAATGTCTGCTAGTAGTCCCTAACACTTCTGTGTTCACTCTGTCCTGTGTAGAAGCCAGAACGTGATGAGTGGGGCAATGGGCTGGAGGCCATGCAGTGTGCTCTGCAGCTGGAGAAGAATGTGAACCAGGCCCTGCTGGACCTGCACAAGATTGCCTCTGACAAGGTTGACCCCCATGTAAGTTATGGTGGATCTGCACATCACATGTATATATCACATAGAATACATGTTCTGTCCCAGGAGATGATCAGGTTGTTGTAGCTCTGATAACTAATGACACAAGATTGTGTGACCTGCTTCTTCACACGCACACAATAGTCCAGATGCACACTCTACACACACAATGCATAAGGGGCGGCAGGTTGCTTAGCGGTTAGAGCGTTGAGCCAGTAACCAAAAGGTTGCTGGATCGAATCCTCTAGCTGACAAGGTAAAAATGTGTTTTGCCCCTGAACAAGGCTGTTAACCCACTGTTCCACGTTAGGTTGTCATTGTAAATAAGAATTTGTTCCTAACTTATTTGCCTAGTGAAAAAAGCTGCAAACACCTCATTATCTGCACTTATGCCATTACCACCAGGCTCTCGTGTGTTACTGTATCTACAATAGTCTGTAGTTATTCTCTTGTCTGACGTGTTTTCCCTCTTTAGCTGTGTGACTTCCTGGAGACCCATTACCTGAATGAGCAGGTGGAGGCCATTAAGAAGCTGGGTGACCACATCACCAACCTCACCAAGATGGATGCTGTCAAAAACAAGATGGCAGAGTACCTGTTTGACAAGCACACCCTGGGAGGCCAGAGCTAAACCACTTCCATCCCCAGGCTACGGCATCCAGCCTCAGACCAGGACTCCTGGCTTCTGTGATAGATCCTACTGGCTTTGCATTTATAGGGAGGGGAGAGTGTTAAACTGGTGCAGTGCAACACAGCTGTAACATTGAGTTGTTTTTGTTGACAACACTATTGTATTTTGGATTCAAGGCATCTTGTAAAACAATTAAAATATCACTCAAGTTAATTTGTTTTCTAAGTGTTGACCTGTAGTTATGGATGTTGTAATAGTCTATTCAGGTTCTTTGCGCCGTCTTACTGAGCATCTCAACTTCCTAGTGATAAATACTGACAATTGTAGACCTACTAGTGACTGAGCGTCATAACAGAAGTTTAACATGAGGTTTATAAAGGACATTACCTCTGACAATAGTGTCTTCCACCATATCTTGTAATAGTGCCATGTCAATTAAGGGCCCAACTGTCAACTCTAGGTCCATAGGAGTAAAATGGGTAACTACAGTTGATGTAGACCTTCACTCTGCACGTCACAAGTTTAGAAGATGGCCTACAGGTCAATCATACCCTTGTGTCTTGCTCGGTAAATCAGTTAGCCAGCTGTTATGGTGTCTTTATCTAGTGATGGGAAGTTCGGCTCTTACTGACTCAAACAATGTTTACTCATTTTGTTTATATCACTTGGTAATGCCTAATAGTTCACCTACAGCAAACTATGAACTGAATACTGAAAATGGTAAATCTACAAGCCAGTCGTTCATAAGGGGCTTATTGGAGCTGTCATATGGTTGCAAAGCTACTTGTAATTTACCAAAATTAGTGAACTTTTATTTTGGTAATTAACAAGCAAGCTTAACTTATACTTCAACTGAAAATACTGCCACATTTTTTGTGTCCACGAAGTACATGAGTTTCTAGTGGATAGACCATTTGGTTGAAGGGGAAAATGGCCTAATGAGGAAAGCGGCATCTTCCATAACTCAACTTTCTTCACACAACTGCCACCAACATTTACAACCAAGAGGTATGACATGGTAAAGTAATTGATTACATTTAAATAAAATATGTTTATGGTGTTCACTAAGTTGGTTTATATTTAGGGTAATGTTTTGCAGCTTTGTCATTCAATTACAAAATATATTTTACCTGTGGTAAGGCCACACAGAGGGCCAGAGATTTGTGATAACCTGACATTCACAAAAAGGCCACTAGATGGCATCTTAAATTGTATATTCCTTAATTGACCAACATTTGTATTTGTTATGGATCCCTATTAGCTGCTGTCAAGGCAGCAGTTACTCTTCATGGGGTCCAGCAAAATAAAGGCAGTTCTATACAATAAAACTAACATTACATTGCTAAACAGATTTCACAACACATTAAGGGTTTTCCCTCAGGCCACTACTCTACTACCACATATCGACAACACAAAATCCATGTGTGTGTCTATGGTGCATATGTTATCGTGTCTGTGCCTATGTGTCTCTTCTCAGTCCCCGCTGTCCCATAAATTGTATTTTTATCTATTTTTTTAAATCTGATTTTACTGCTTGCATGAGTTACTTTATGTGGAATAGGAGCCATGTCATGGCTCTATGTAGTAATATACACCTCCCATAATCTGTTCTGGACGTTTGGACTGTAAAGAGACCTTGGGGTATGCACTGCTGTCTGAGTTGTGTGCTAGTAGTTTAAACTGACAGTTCGGTGCATTCAACATGTCAATACTTCTCACAAAAACAAGTAGTGATGAAGTCAATCTCTCTACTTTGAGACACGAAAGATTGACATGCATAATATTAATGTTAGCTCTCTGTGTACATTTAAGGGTGAGCCGTGCTGCCCAGTTCTGGGCCAATTGTAATTTTCTTAAGTCCTTTTTTGTGGCACCTGACCACACGACTGGACAGTAGTCCAGGTGTGACAAAACTAAGGCCTGTAGGACCTACCTTGTTGATAGTGTTAAGAAGGCAGAGCAGTGCTTTATCATGGACAGACCTATCCCCATCTTAGCTACTGTCGTATCAATATGTTTTGACCATGACAGAAGTTTAGTCTCAACTTGTTACATTTCCACATTATTCATTACAAGATTTAGTGAGGTTTAGGTTTAGTGTTTTAATTCATCAACATACATAGACACACAGGCTTCACTCAGCACCAGTGGCAAGTCATTAGTAAAGATTGAAAAAGTAAGGGCCCTAGACAGCTGCTCTGGGGAATGCCTAACTCTACCTAGATTATGTTGGAGGCTTCCATTAAAGAACACCCTCTGTGTTCTGTTAGACAGGTAACTCTAGATCCACAATATAGCAGGGGATTTAAAGCCATAACACTTACATTTTTTTCCAGCAGCAGATTATGATCAATAATGTCAAAAGCTGAAGTGAAGTGTTTTATTTTATGTTTCTGTGTTTTTAGGCTTAGGTTGAAGAGAGGGCAAATAGGAGTTGCAATATTGTTCGTCCTCTATCAGCCTCAGTAATTTTCCATCCAAGTGGTCAGGCCCAGGTGGCTTGTCATTGATGATAGACCAAAATAACAATGCTTTTTAAAAATAATTCGGTCAGTTAAGCATGCATGTGTAAATTCAGAATTTGTTGTTGGCATATCATACCATAGTTTGCTAATCTTGCCAATGAAAAAATAATTAAAGTAGTTGGCAATGTCAGTGAGACATCTGATTCAATGAATGATGGAGCCGAGTTTGCCTTTTTGCCCAACATTTCATTTAAGGTGTTCCAAAGCATTTTTACTATCATTCTTCATATAATTGATCTTTGTTTCCTAGTACAGTTTCTCCTTCTTTTTGTTCACTTTAGTCACGAGTTCTCAATTTACTGTACAGTACGTTTGCCTGTCAGCTGTGCAGCCAGGCTTATTTGCCATTCCTTTTGCCTCATCCTTCTCAACCCTACCATTTTCCAATTCCTCATCAATCCATGGGGATTTAACAATTTTTTTGGCAGTCATTTTCTTAATGGCTGCATGCTTATTAATAACTGGAATAAGTAATTTCATAAATGTGTCAAGTGCAGCATCTGGTGCTGCACAGGCATACTCCTACCTGGCTGGATGCCCACTCTAGCACGGCACTTGCGGGGGGCTGGGATGTAGCGCACCGGGCTATGAGCGCGCACTGGAAACACCGTGCACTCTACCGCATAACACGGTGCCTGACCAGTACCACGCCGCTTCCGGTAAGCACGGGGAGTTGGCTCAGGTCTAATGCCTGACTCCGCCAATCTCCCCGTGTGCCCCTTTGGGGCTGCCTCTTCACCTCCACCTGCTTCTCCGGCAGGCTGTTGCAATGGTCCAATAGCTGTTCCCAAGTTCAGTCTATTCTTGCCTCTAATACCTCCAGCGACCAGGATGCTATCACCTCCCGAGCACGGTGCTTGCTCCACTCCTGGTGCTGCTCCCTTCCACGCTGCTTCGTCTGTTGGTGGTGGGAAGTTCTGTAATGTCCGTCATTAGAGTGAGACCAAGGCGCAGCGTGGGTTGGGTTCATCTTTCTTTATTTTAAGCGTGAACCAGCAAAACAAGAAACAATACAACGAACAAAACGCTATGCGTGCAAACACAAGCAACGCAAAGACAACTTCCCACACAGACAGGTGGAAAAAGGGCTACCTAAGTATGGCTCCCAATCAGCGACAACGAATTACAGCTGTCCCTGATTGAGAGCCATACCAGGCCAAAACACAGAAATACAAAACATAGATAGGAACATAGAAATATAAAATATAGAACATACATCAAAACACCGAAACACACAAAACAAACAAATCAAATCAAATCAAATGTATTTATATAGCCCTTTGTATATCAGCTGAAATCTCAAAGTGCTGTACAGAAACCCAGCCTAAAACCCCAAACAGCAAGCAATGCATGTGAAAGAAGCACAGTGGCTAGGAAAAACTCCCTAGGAAAAACTCCCTAGAAAGGCCAAAAACCTAGGAAGAAACCTAGAGAGGAACCAGGCTATCAGGGGTGGCCAGTCCTCTTCTGGCTGTGCCGGGTGGATATTATAACAGAACATGGTCAAGATGTTAAAATGTTCATAAATGACCAGCATGGTCAAATAATAATAATCATAGTAGTTGTCGAGGGTGCAACAAGCACGTCCGGTGAACAGGTCAGGGTTCCGTAGCCACAGGCAGAACAGTTGAAACTGGAGCAGCAGCATGGCCAGGTGGACTGGGGACAGCAAGGAGTCATCATGCCAGGTAGTCCCGAGGCATGGTCCTAGGGCTCAGGTCCTCCGAGAGAAAGAAAGAAAGAGAGAAAGAGAGAATTAGAGAGAGCATATTTAAATTCACACAGGACACCGGATAAGAAAAGAGAATTCTCCAGATGTAACAGACTGACCCTAGCCCCCCGACACATAAACTACTGCAGCATAAATACTGGAGGCTGAGACAGGAGGGATCAGAAGACACTGTGACCCCATCCGATGATACCCCCGGACAGGGCCAAACAGGCAGGATATAACCCCACCCACTTTGCCAAAGCACAGCCCCCACACCACTAGAGGGATGTCTACAACCACCAACTTACCGTCCGAAGACAAGGCCGAGTATAGCCCACAAAAATCTCTGCCATGGCACAACCCAAGGGGGGGGCGCCAACCCAGACAGGAAGACCACGTCAGTGACTCAACCCACTCAAGTGACGCACCCCTCCCATGGACGGCATGGAAGAACACCAGTAAGTCAGTGACTCAGCCCCTGTAATAGGGTTAGAGGCAGAGAATCCCAGTGGAAAGAGGGGAACCGGCAAGGCAGAGACAGCAAGGGCAGTTCGTTGCTCCAGCCTTTCCGTTCACCTTCACACTCCTGGGCCAGACTATACTTAATCATAGGACCTACTGAAGAGATAAGACTTCAGTAAACACACCCCTGCCACGTCCTGACCAAACTACAATACCAAAATGACCCCTTTACTGGTCAGGACGTGACACCATGTACACTTATTGATTGCTAGGCATACAAATACCATTATTTCTTGGTACATATGAAACGAGGCCTTGTTTGGCTTCAACCGGACTAGATTGTGAACAACTCTTGGCAGAACACATTGCTTTACTGAAGTGAAGGTGATAAGCACAATATTGTTTGAACTGCAGCACGCCAAACGATTCGTTCTCGAATTTGTTGAGCAGAAGTTGTTTATGTTTTGCTTCTACAAAGCTGTGTCCATCATAACATTCAATAATCAATTAATTGCATTCAATATATATTTCTTCTCTATGCTGCCTGCAGCATGATCTATTTTGCCTACGACCATATGACAGACAGTTGTTGGTCGGAGCACATCACCAAAGGATTGCATATTAATCTTGCTGTATAATTCATTGCGGCCAGTAGGTCAAACTAACAACTAAAATGAGTCACTCAGAAAAACTGAGGGTTTTCTTGTCAGGTTATGTGGATTGGAAACACTCCTGGCCTAAGGTGGATCAAACTCTTTCAAACTACTACAAACCTTGCTGTTACTCATTCTGAATCTGACACCGAAAGAGCCAGAGACAACAACTTCAGCATACTCTTGTGTTTAATTAACTTCTATAGCAGGGATGAGCGTTATGCAAAGAAAAGTTACAATGTCTTTAAATATATATTTCCCTCTATGCACAATGTTAAGCAAAGGACAGACAGGTTTAAATGTTATGACATAATACCTATTATTTGTTCATCTGATTATAGTGCTCTTCTACAATTATTCATTCTAGGAGATTTATGAAAGGCAGAGTTACAATGAAGACAGTACACGTTGTAATCACTTTTTTTTAAATGCTCAAGTCATAAAAGCACTAACCTATTGTTGTCCTGGTCTCCATCTGGTCCACCAGAGGTTTGTTTACTAGGGCTCACTATAGGAACTGATTTCCTGTCAAATCCAATTATTCAATCATTAAATCAACTTCTTTCAACATTTTCATTGAAAATAATATCCCCTTTTCATGAAGTAGATTTTATTGAATGTCATTCATTCTATTGCACTATTCTAACCAAACATGCATTACCAGTTCATATCAGTAGGTGTCACTTTGCACTAGCTAGTCGAAAAAGACTGATGCCATGATAGCTGCCTGTCTCTGTATATGTGAAAGTTCTGGTTGTGTTAGCTAGAATCCATCAATTCATTCTTTCTGCATTAGCCATCCATGTGTTATGGTTGGACAAATGTGTTTTTTAGCTTTTTTATTTTAAAGACAGTGAAATTTGCACCACAAACATTTGTAAATAACCACCAGAATTGGAAATAAAATTATATGCCAACAAACATTACTGGAGTAACCTTTTCAGGAACTTCAGTATCCCTTGGCTTTGGATAGCAGCAAGAGATCGTTTCATCGTTATCCTGTGCCAAACACATTTATTCAGTGAGTCTATTGATAAAAGTCACCTCGTCCGAGAGAGATTTACATGGTTATCAAAACCTCACGCCAAGGTAAGCCAACACGAAACACAGCCCTTATTTTAAGTGTTTCTGAAATCCTCTATGGGAAAAATGAATGGTGGAAAAATGATTGGAACCATCACCCTGTTTGACGGCTAGGTTTTATAGGTATTATGACACCTCTACTATTAACACATAGAAAGAACCAGGGAAGCTAGGTGTCTCACTTCCGGTTCCGGTGACATGCATTGAAACATGGCTTTATTTTGCAAAATATCTGTGAATTACCAGACTTATTTTCAAATAATTTTCAACATCACATTCAGGTGTGGGACGTTCACTGTCTAACAAGGAACAATAGCAGGTCTATTTCGCTCTAGCAGCTGGCATATTCTGTCCATTCACAATTAATCTGTGGGAACATGGCGGCTCTCAACACCCGACAACTGAAAGAGGTGATTGTTAGTGAGGAAATTACCCCCGACCACCCCTGTCTCAGTCTCCAGAAAATAGTACCAGTCAAAAGTTTGGACACAGCTACTCATTCAAGGGTTTTTCTTTATTTTACATTGTAGAATAATAGTGAAGACATCAAAACTATGAAATAACACATATGGAAACATGTAGTAACCAAAAAAGTGTTAAACAAATCAAAATATATTTTATTTTTGAGATGCCTTGATGAGAGCTTTGCACACTCTTGGTATTCTCTCAACTAGCTTCATGAGGTAGTCACCTGGAATGCATTTCAAATAACAGGTGTGCCTTCTCTTTCTTTCCTTCTTAATGCATTTGAGCATTAAGGTAGGGGTGGTATACAGGAGATAGCCCTATGTGGTAAAAGACCAAGTCCATATTATGGCAAGAACAGTCCAAAGAAGCAATGAGAAACAACAGTCCGTCATTACTTTAAGACATGACGTTCAGTCAATCCGGAAAATTTCAAGAACTTTGAAAGTTTCATCAAGTGCAGTCGCAAAAACCATCAAGCGCTATGATGAAACTGGCTCTCATGAGGACCACCACAGGAAAGGAAGACCCAGAGTTACCTCTGCTGCAGAAGATAAGTTCATTAGAGTTACCAGCCTCAGAAATAGGCAATTAACTGCACCTCAGATTGCAGCCCAAATAAATGCTTCACAGAGTTCAAGTAACAGACACATCTCAACATCAACTGTTCAGAGGAGAATGAGTGAATCAGACGTTCATGGTTGAATTGCTGCAAAGAAACCACTACTCAAGGACACCAATAAGAAGAAGAGACTTGCCTAGGCCAAGAAACACGAGCAATGGACATTAGGCCGTTGGAAATCTGTCCTTTGGTCTGATGAGTCCAAATTTGAGACTTTTGGTTCCAACCGCCATATCTTTGTGAGATGCATAGTAGGTGAACGGATGATCTCCTCACGTATGGTTCCCACAGTGAAGCATCAAGGAGGAGGTGCGATGGTGTGGGGGTGCTTTGCTGGTGACACTGTCTGTGATTAATTTTAAATTCAAGGCACCGTTAACCAGCATGGCTACCACAGCATTCTGCAGCGATACACCTTCCCATCTTGTTTGCACTTAGTCGGACTATCATTTGTTTTTCAACAGGACAATGACCCAACACACCTCCAGGCTGTGTAAGGGCTACTGACCAAGAAGGAGAGTGATGGAGTGCTGCATCAGATGACCTGGCCTCCACAATCACCCAACCTCAACCCAAAAAACAGATAAAGCAACACCTCACGGCACAACGCCTCTCCCATATTTGACCTAGATAGTTTGTGTGTATGCATTGATATGTAGGCTACGTGTGCCTTTAAAAAAACATGTATGAGCCGCTCTTGTCTGTTGATGTTCTGTGTGTGGACCCTAGGAAGAGTAGCTGCTGCTTTTGCAACAGCTAATGGGCATCGTAATAAAATACCAAATTCCAAAATGAGATGGTTTGGGATGAGTTGGACCGCAGAATGAAGGAAAAGCAGCCAACAGGTGCTCAGCATATGTGGGAACTCCTTCAAGACTGTTGGAAAAGCATTCCAGGTGAAGCTGGTTGAGAGAATGCCAAGAGTGTGCAAAGATGTCATCAAGGCAAAGCATGGCTACTTTGAAGAATCTAAAATCTAAAATATATTTTGATTTGTTTAGCACTTTTTTTAGTTACTACATGATTCCATATGTGTTATTTCATAGTTTTGATGTCTTCTCTATTATTCTACATTGTGAAAAATAGTAAACAATAAAGAAAATCCCTTGAATGAGTAGGTGTGTCCAAACTTTTGATTGGTGCTGTGCATTCTGCAATGGTCTATGTGCAGGAGGGCTGGTGTAATTCTCCTGTCTTATCCATATATCAATGGAAACAGGAGCTCAATTACGAGTCTCATTGCAAAGGGTCTGTATATTTATGTAAATAAGATATTTCTTGTTTTTGCAAAAATGTCTGAAAACTTGTTTTCACTTTGTCATTATGTCGTATTAGGTGTAGATTTATGAGGGGAAAAATGTATTGTATCCATTTTAGAATAAGGTTGTAACATAACAAAATGTGGAAAAAGTCAAAGGGTCTAAATTATTTCCAAATGCACTGTATCATACTAAATGGAGGGATACAAATTGACATCCCAAATCCTACAAATTTCCCCTGAGGCCCTTGTGCACAGTCATTTCACAACATTTCTTAATGCAATCCGGGGAGAAACACACTTTGAAAGCAGCTTTCATGGCCACTGTTAAGAGGGAGATCCTAACTTTCCATTACTACTACATTTATTTCTGCTCTTAAAAATATGTGAACTGCACCATTCTAAAACATGAGTTTTTAGAAACAGCTTGGTTTAGGCATTACAGGAGGTATATGTATACAGCAATGCAACGCTTAGCCATTCTAGCATCGTCCAGAGTGGCTTGCCAAGTGGTTGTTAGCAAGCTGACAGTAGGCTAGGTATCAACAGCCAATCCAGAACATGTTGGAAACTATAGTGAACTTCTATTGGTCAATCGCGCCATGATATTGCCGAGTATTAGCATAAACTTCATGGTTTCGTTCTGTAAGACGGTACAATGGGCAGCATTGAATTCAACGGACACGGTACTGTGCTGAACAACCAATTGAAAATGGTAATCGCCCCCAGAGGGCTAAATGTATTTTATTTTATTTGTATTTTTTAATTAACCTTTATTTGACTAGGCAAGTCAGTTAAGAACAAATTCTTATTTACAATGACGGCCTATCAAAAGGAAAAAGGGACAGGGGCTAAATTACATAAAAATATATGACAAAACACACATCACGAACAAGAGAGACAACACAACACTACATAAAGAGACAACAACATAGCATGGTAGGCAGTAACAGAATTCTGTTGTAACAGATAGGCCTACATTATTCAGTGTTTGTACATCCTTGGCTGAGTACCAGTGGAAAGTTTGGGACAGTCAAGTCAGCAATAGCCTATGTTGCCAGCAACAAGATAATGTTTTGAGTTCATGATCTAGCTAATGATTAGCTCACTGGGGTAAATGAAGATGGGCAACCCCATGCTACAGGTTATCATGCTTATTGCTAAATAACACACCTGCCTGATAATATGGACCGATATGGTGTTGGGCTCATTTCTAGAAAAATTATATTTTAGATCGTGTCAGCATGATTTTATTTTCATTCATTTTGGAGTAATAAAATCAGTCTGAAAAGTCCAAAGTAATTAGCCTCTCTGTTTCCAGGTAGACCAACACAATACTTTTATTCATAATAGAATTTTCAACCTATTAGGACTGGACATGAATTCCTATACAACGGATGGGTCCCATTATGTCTGGCGAAAACCGAGCACTGCATTCCACAGTAAGAACCTCATACCAACGGTCAAGCATGGTAGTGGTAGTGTGATGGTTTGGGGATGCTTTGCTGCCTCAGGACCTTGATGATTTGCCTTAACAGAAGGAACCATGAAATCTGCTCTGTATCAGAGAATTCTACAGCAGAATGTCAGGCCATCCGTCTGTGAGCTGAAGCTGAAGCGCAGCTAGGTCATGCAGCAAGACAATGATCCAAAACACACAATCAAGTCTACAGTCATGGCCAAAAGTTTTGAGAATGACACAAATATTAATTTCCACCAAGTTTGCTGCTTCAGTGTCTTTAGATATTTTTGTCAGATGTTACTATGGAATACTGAAGTATAATTACAAGCATTTCATAAGTGTCAAAGGCTTTTATTGACAATTACATGAAGTTGATGCAAAGAGTCAATATTTGCAGTGTTAACCCTTCTTTTTCAAGACCTCTGTAATCTGCCCTGGCATGCTGTCAATTAACTTCTGGGCCACATCCTGACTGATGGCAGCCCAATCTTGCATAATCAATGCTTGGAGTTTGTGGGTTTTTGTTTGTCCACCCGCCTCTTGAGGATTGACCACAAGTTCTCAATGGGATTAAGGTCTGGGGTGTTTCCTGGCCATGGACCCAAAATATCGATGTTTTGTTCCCCGAGCCATTTAGTTATCACTTTTTCCTTATGGCAAGGTGCTCCAATCATGCTGGAAAAGGCATTGTTCGTCACCAAACTGTTCCTGGATGGTTTGGAGAAGTTGCTCTCGGAGGATGTGTTGGTACCATTCTTTATTCATGGCTGTGTTCTTAGACAAAATTGTGAGTGAGCCCACACACTTGGCTGAGAAGCAACCCCACACATGAATGGTCTCAGGATGCTTTACTGTTGGCATGACACAGGACTGATGGTAGCGCTCACCTTGTCTTCAAATAATATTTTTGCAGGAATCTCCTTGCGAATGATGCCCCAAACAATCAGAAAGGGGATTCATCAGAGAAAATGACTTTACCCCAGTCCTCAGCAGTCCAATCCCTGTACCTTTTGCAGAATATCAGTCTGTCCCTGATGTTTTTCCTGGAGAGAAGTGGCTTCTTTGCTGCCCTTCTTGACACCAGGCCATCCTCCAAAAGTCTTTGCCTCACTGTGCGTGCAGATGCACTCACACCTGCCTGCTGCCATTCCTGACCAAGCTCTGTAATGGTGGTGCCCAGATCCCGCAGCTGAATCAACTTTAGGAGATGGTCCTGGCGCTTGCTGGACTTTCTTGGGCGCCCCGAAGCCTTCTTCACAACAATTGAACCGCTCTCCTTGAAGTTCTTGATGATCCGATAAATGGTTGATTTAGGTGCAATCTTACTGGCAGCAATATCCTTGCCTGTGAAGCCCTTTTTGTGCAAAGCAATGATGACGGCACATGTTTCCTTGCAGGTAACCATGGTTGACAGAGGAAGAACAATGATTCCAAGCACCACCCTCATTTTGAAGCTTCCAGTCTGTTATTCGAACTCAATCAGCATGACAGAGTGATCTCGAGCCTTGTCCTCGTCAACACTCACACCTGTGTTAACGAGAGAATCACTGACATGATGTCAGCTGGTTCTTTTGTGGCAGGGCTGAAATGCAGTGGAAATGTTCATTTGGGATTCAGTTCATTTGCATGGCAAAGAGGGACTTTGCAATTAATTGCAATTCATCTGATCACTCTTCATAACATTCTGGAGTACGGTATATGCAAATTGCCATCATAAAAACTGAGGCAGCAGACTTTGTGAAAATGTATATTTGTGTCATTCTCAAAACTTTTGGCCACGACTGTACATGAAAATTGATTTGGAATGGCCTAGTCAAAGTCCAGACCTAATCGCAATGTAGATGTAGTGGCAGGACTTGAAATGAGCAGTTCATGCTTGAAAACCCACAAATTACGCTGAATTAAAGCAGTTCTGAATGCAAGAGTGGGACAAAATTCCTCCATAGCAATGTGAGAGACTGATCAACAACTACAGGAAGCATTTGGTTGCAGTTGTTGCAGCTAAAGGTGGCAATACCAATTATTGAGTGTAAGGGGGCAATAACTTTTTAACACAGGGGAATATGGTGTTGCGTAACTTGGTTAATTAAATAGATAAAATTAAGTATCCATTCTTTTGTTATTTGTAAACTCATGTTCCCTTTATCTAATATTATGTTTTGGTTGAAGATCTGATAACATTCAGTTACAAAAACATGCAAAAATAGAGAAAATCAGAAAAGCGGAAATAATTTTTAATATATACACTGAGTGTATAAAACATTAAGAACAACTTCCTAATATCGAATTGCAAACGCCCCTTTTTCCCTCAGAACAGCCTCAATTCATTGGGGCAAGGACTCGATGTAAAGGGTGTCGAAAGCCTTCTACGGGGATGCTGGCCCATGTTGACTCCAATGCTTCCCACAGTTGTGTTAAATTGGCTGAATGTCCCTATGGGAGGTGGGCCATTCTTGATACACACGGGAAACTATTGAGTGTGAAAAACCCAGGGTTTTGGTGGTGATTTTCTAAACTGTTAGTTAGACCAACAGTTTAAAGTAATATTGAAAAATATTGTTATTTGAGTTGTGATTGGGGATAATCAGGACAGTTGTTGGTGTATTTTCCCTCCAACATTCATCAGAACATAGTATATGATACTGCTGTTTTCTCATTCTTCCCTTTTTTTTCCTGGTCTCAGCACATTTTCGCCCACTCACCACGGTCAAGTCTGTTTACACAGTCATGAGACCCAGACTTCTTCCACCATTGTCACGGTGATAGCGGAAAATAATGGCCTTCAGGCCAAAGATGGTGGATAAATGAAGGTAGTTCACTCAGGCCTTTGCGATAGCTGTCTGCTTAGTCCTTGACTTCCATTGAAACATAACCATTGAGGGAGTGGAACATCTCGCTTCTTCTTCTGTTTCTGCTTGAGACTCCAGAATGCTGAGTCACAATGACAAGGCAGAAATACAGCCAGGGCAGAGCCTGAGTCATTCCATACTGTAGTAGAACCAACAGGAGGTTATGACAGGAGGACTGGGAAGGAGGGAAATAGGAATAGAGGGGGAGGGGGAAAGAGTACAGACTAAAAACGCTGTGTCACCCTTCAGAACTACAAAAGAAAGAGTTCTGTAATGGTTAATCATTTAGATTGTTACTATCACTTCTGTTTATAACTTTAACTTAAGAACATTCTTAGTTTTTACGATAAAATTGTAATGCTGAGAGATGGATAAAAATGTACAGGGTGGGTACCTGGAGGAAAATGGGGGAGGGTCATGCCTTTTCAATTTCAGTCAAGAGGAGGGTTCAGAATGTTTTAAATCTAGTCCAGGGGAGGGTCATGTAATTTGTAATTAAAGAAATTGCAATATTTCTCAGTGTTTTAGAATTTGTTGCTTATTAGGCTATATATCGATGTTTGCCCGATTCCACCCGGTTCTCTGCTGGAAATGCAATATGAAGTGTGCCTATAGGCTATTTAGAATGTTCTCAATCAAATGATTCATAGCCTATAGGCTATAGGCTACGAAGTGCATGCTCAGAGAAGCACAGAGCAAAGTTATATTTCTAAGATAGCTGCTGGGATTGCGTAAATAAAACTAGACTGCATTACACACTGCAATGGATATTCCAACCCTGAGGCCTGTTCTGCCCTTGCTGATCAAAACCTTTTTTTGTGCTGCCTAACCAATCCTGTGCTGTGTAGGACTACAGTGGCAGTTCAGGAGGAGAGTCAAAGAATTCTTCAGAATTTTTTTTGTTGATTAGACGAGTCCAAAAAATGCAGTATCTTGCACGTGGACTAGCCTTTAGACTATGTTCTGTTCAGTTTGAGAAGGAGAGCGTGAAGATGAGGACCGGAGGTCAACTTTGATATCTTGCTACTACTATAATTGATTTTAAGAAAAACTATGTTTCTTGCCCATGATGTATTTATCCAAGTTATTGACATCACAATAAGCCAGATTTTAGTTACTTACATTGTGATGCTGAAACTTGAAGCAGCAGTCACGGCACAATCAATTGGAAATGGACAGCTGATGGTGCTGAAAATAGGCAAATAAGAGTAGGAATAATTCATTTAAACCGTCTTCATTTAATTAGACTTCACTAACAACAAGAGGGCTTTGTGTTGGAGCCTATTTCTTCCTATTTAAGAAATAAGAGGTAGCTCTACCTGTTTGACAGACAGAATTAGGCTATAGGCTGCTATATCCATAGATTTGTCATTCAATTCCTCTACTCACCATGCACTCTTTAAATAGCCTTCCTCCATGTCAGTGAAGGCCTGTTAAAACCAGTAATGGAATTGAGGGGGTATGAGAGGGTATGCAATAGGCCTACATTTTTTTGAAGAAAATGGCGAAAAGGAAGTGCCTACACATTGTTATTTTAAGATTTGGAATCAAATAAAAAATCGGATTACATACAGTGATCTATAACAGCACTTTGGTCCGTTATGCTTTATGCTAAATACAAGGAAGGTGGCACGGTGGTCCTTTGTGGGCAAAATTTCTCATCAAACTTTGCCATCAAATTCTGGCATTCTCTGGATTTATGGTGCTTTCAAGACAACTGGGAAATGTCGAATCATGAAGTCAGTGATCTTCAGGTTGGCATCAAGATATGGGTGGCCTGTGACGCACAATCCAGCTACGCTTGGAAGATGCAAGTCTACACAGGGAAGCCGACCGGTGGAGGCCCAGAGAAGAGCCAGGGGATGGGGGTTGTGCTTGATGTGACAGATGGACTGAGGAGTCACAATGTCACGTGTGACAAATTCTTCTTCTCTTATGAACACTGGCAGCAGATCCTGAAGAGGAAGATCCCCATTGTTGACACAATTAGAAAGAACAAGCCTGAGCTCCACCCTGCTCTCCTTGCAACAAGGGGGAGAGAGGCCTTCTCATCAAAAGTTGCCTTCACCCCCATCACCACTCTAAGAATGTGGTCCAAAAAAAAGGGAGGGTTAGGGAGGGTGACAAATGTCTATGGTGGCTCTGGTGCAGTAAGCAGAACCTTCTCATCCTGCGGATCCTCCAACAGAGGAGGCGGCTCCGGTTCGGGGCGTAACCCCCGCTCCGCCCACTGACCCCTCTGCTTTTGTGCCACCGGACCGTGGATCGTCGGAGAAGGAACCGGACCGTAGATCATCGCCAGAGGCTCTGTACTGCAGACCGCCGCTGGAGGTTCTGGACTGCGGGCCGCTGCTGAAGACTCTGGACTGCAGGTCGTTGCTGGAGGGTCCGGAAAGCGGGCCGTCGCTGGAGGTTCCGGACTGCGGCCCGTCTCAGGAGGTTCAAAAAATATAAATATATATGTCCCCCCACGTCTAAAACCAAAGTTGCGCCCCTGGTAATAATAGCGGGAGGGAGCAATAGGGAGAGAGGGGGAGGGGGAAAGAGTACAGACTTAAAACACTGTGTCACCCTCCAGAACTTAAATTGAAAGAGTTATGTAATGGTTACCCATTTACAGTATTACTTACTGTTTATAACTTTGTGCGGCTGGTCACATGATTGACCCGGTCGTGACCGTAATAACAAGTAAAAAAAAAATAACAGACCGAGATGAAGAGGTCAAGGCGAGAGCATTTACTCTGCCCAAAATCTGTCCGAGTGAGATAAGGCCATTTATGTGTGGAGGTAAATAACAGAGTGTCAAATTACTTAAGGATTTTGATCGAATAGAAATTTCGTAATGGTTAAGCTTTTATAAAAGCTTTTACAAACGCCGACACATATATTATATGTTGATGCACGTTGTATTCCGGCAACCTTGAGAAAAACGACGTTTAGTTGTGCGTGTTGTTTACACGCGTACCTGCCCTCTCATTGGTTAGAATCTTGCCTGTCTTCAATCGTTGAACACATGTATTTCCATTGTTAGAGTGGTCACTCGTCTCTCTTGTTAATATAATAAATAATCATTGCTTTAGGTCATGAGGTGTATCAGTGGGCTCGTCGTCAAATGATCCGCCTAGTTCCTGTTGAAATTCTAAAGGTGATTGGCTACGCTCTGTGAGGGTGGAGTTCACTGACGCGTTCCGTTCGGAACAATAAATAGAGGGAACAAGGCTCCTTCCAGTTCACAAGTCTGAGAAGACGCATGAAGAAGTTCTTGCTTCAACAGTGATTGAACGGAACTCCTCTGCCTTCGTCCCGCATTATAGAACATTCCGGATTGATAACGTAACACTTACTTTAACTGTAATAGCAAAATAGTCGAAGGAACTTTATTTTTGTATATTTCATTTTGATATAAAAGAAAATCTGCCAAGATGGAGTCTCAGATCCGCCAGAACTATCACCACGATTGCGAAGTTGCCATCAACCGGATGATCAACATGGAGATGTTTGCCTCCTTCACCTACACTTCAATGGTAAGGAGTCTACCAAGATGACCGTTTAGTTGATCTACCTGTGTATTGTTATTCCTGGGCCTAAATGCCATTTTTCACCTGACTTTTCTACAGGCCTAGACAACTAAAGAACCAAGAAATCGAACTCCCTGAAGTTCATATTTGACTTTTACTTTATTAAAAGCTTTCAGGTAGATATAACAGTTCAAATGAAGCCGGGAATCTATCCTACCTTGGACAGAGCGCGTAACAACTCCTTGACGGGTTACTTGTCAGGTTACCAAGTAGACTACAGACTAGACTGATTCATGCCTTTGTCATCAAGTTTAGTTGCCACAACAAGAACAGAATGCTGTCATGTTCTTTCTTCTAAACACTGTTTTATGTTTATCCACCCAGGCTTTCTATTTCTCCCGTGACGATGTGGCTCTGCCTGGCTTCGCGCATTTCTTCAAGGAGAACAGCGACGAGGAGCGGGAGCACGCCGACAAGCTACTCTCCTTCCAGAACAAGAGAGGTGGACGCATTTTACTCCAGGACATCAAGGTGAGCCCCTGAGCATCTAAAACCCAGTTAGATTGTAGACTGATAGAAATGTCTTTACTCCATGGAGGAGTGTCTACAGCATTAAGTTGATCTAGAGAACCTGGAGTACTCCTGAACATACTGCCTCTAACCACTGAACTGACAGTGTGAGGGGTGTAACTCTGTTCACTTTATCCTAACCTTAATGTCTGCTAGTAGTCCCTAACACTTCTGTGTTCACTCTGTCCTGTGTAGAAGCCAGAACGTGATGAGTGGGGCAATGGGCTGGAGGCCATGCAGTGTGCTCTGCAGCTGGAGAAGAATGTGAACCAGGCCCTGCTGGACCTGCACAAGATTGCCTCTGACAAGGTTGACCCCCATGTAAGTTATGGTGGATCTGCACATCACATGTATATATCACATAGAATACAGGTTCTGTCCCAGGAGATGAGCAGGTTGTTGTAGCTCTAACTAATGACACAAGATTGTGTGACCTGCTTCTTCACATGCACACAATAGTCCACAGATGCACACTATACACACAATGCAGCTAATGCATAAATGGCGGCAGGTTGTCTAGTGGTTAGTGTTGGGCCAGTAACCAAAAGGTTGCTGGATCGAATCCCCGAGCTGACAAGGTAAAAATGTGTTTTGCCCCTGAACAAGGCAGTTAACCCACTGTTCCATGTTAGGATCTCATTGTAAATAAGAACTTGTTCTTAACTGACTTGTCTAGTTTAAAAAGCTGGAAACACATTATCTGCACTTATGCCATTACCACCAGGCTCTTGTGTGTTACTGTATCTACAATAGTCTGTAGTTATTCTCTTGTCTGACCCGTTTCCCGTCTTTAGCTGTGTCACTTCCTGAAGACCCATTACCTGAATGAGCAGGTGGAGGCCATTAAGAAGCTGGGTGACCACATCACCAACCTCACAAAGATGGATGCTGTCAAAATCAAGATGGCAGAGTACCTGTTTGACAAGCACACCCTGGGAGACCAGAGCTAAACCACTTCCATCCCCAGGCTACGGCCTCCAGCCTCAGACCAGGACTCCTGGCTTCTCTGATAGATCCTACTGGCTTTGCATTTATAGGGAGGGGAGAGTGTTGAACTGGTGCAGTGCAACACAGCTGTAACATTGAGGTGTTTATGTTGACAACACTACTGTATTTGAGGCAAGGCATCTTGTAAAACTGTAAAACAATAAAAAAATATCACTAGTTTTTCTTTTCTAAGTGTTGACTTGTAGTAATGGATGTTGTTATAGTCTATTCGGGTTCTTTGCTCCGTCTTACTGAGTATCTCAATTTCCTAGTGATAAATACTGACAATTGTAGACCTACTAGTGACAGGGTCATAACAATAGAAGTTTAACATGAGGTTTAGCGGACATTACCTCTGACCACAGAGGGCACTATTACAAGATATGTTAAAGACATCATGTCAAATAAGGGCCAAACTGTTAACTCTACCCCTAAAAGTGAAATGGGTAACTACAGTCAATGTGGACCTTTACTCTGTGTATCTCAAAATGTCGTCATTAGACGGCCTAGAGGTAAATCAAACCCTTGCGTCCTGCTCGGTAAATCCATATGGCGTATTTCTCTGGTGATGGGAAGTTTGGCTCTTACTGAAAAAAATGCAATCTTAACTCATTTTTTTTCAGCTGGTAATGCCCAATAGTGCCCCCTACAGCAAACTATGAGCTGAATTCTCAAAATAATGATTCTACAAGCCTCTAGTTCACCATAAGGGGCTTATTGGAGCTGTCATATGGTTGCAAAGCTACTGGTAATTACCCAAAATTACTGAAATCTTCGTCATTAACAGGGAATCTAACTTTGGTAACTCATACTTTAACTGAAAATATTGCTATTTTTCATGTGTCCATAGGGCATGGGTTTCTAGTTAGACCAGATAGTTTAAGGGGAAAGTAACTTGACATGGTAAAATTAAAAATTTTATAGAGGTAATGGTATCTAAGTTAATTTATATTTAAGGTGATGTTTTGTGGCTTTGTCATTCTATTTTGAAGTATATTTTACATGTGAGGCCAAACAGAGGGCCAGAGATTTGAGATCTGAAGTACCCAAAAAGGCCACTAGATGGCAGCTGACTAAATGACATCCTTAATTGACCAACATTTGTTATGGATCCCTGTTAGATGCTGTCAAGGCAGCAGTTACTCTTCATGGGGTCCATCAAAATAAAGGCAGTTCTATACAATAAAACTAACTACATTACTAAACAGATTTCACAACACATTAAGGGTTTGCCCTCAGGCCACTACTCTACTACCACATGTCGACAACGCAAAATCCATGTGTGTGTATCTATAGTGCATATGTTATCGTGTCTGTGCCTATGTGTCTCTTCACGGTCCCTGCTGTCCCATAAGGTGTATTTTTATCTATTTTTTAAAATCTTATTTTACTGCTTGTATGAGTTACTTGATGTGGAATAGTAGCCATGTCATGGCTCTATGTAGTACTGTGCACCTTCCATAATCTGTTCTGGATTTGGGGACTACGAAGAGACCTGGTGGCATGTCTTGTGGGGTATGATTTGGTGTCTGAGTTGTGTGCTAGTAGTTTAAACTGACAGCTCGGGGCATTCAGCATGTCAATACTTCTCACAAATACAAGTAGTGATTAAGTAAATCTCTACTTTGAGCCATGAGAGATTGACATGCATATTAATGTTAGCTCTGTGTACATTTAAGGGTGAGCCGTGCTGCCCAGTTCTGGGCCAATTGTAATTTTCCTAAGTCCCTCTTTGTGGCACCTGACCACACGACTGGACAGTAGTCCAGGTGACAAAACGAAGGCCTGTAGGACCTACCTTGTTGATAGTGTTAAGAAGGCAGAGCAGTGTTTATTATGGACAGACCTCTCCCCATCTTAGCTACTGTTGTATCAATATGTTTTGACCATGACAGTTTACAATCCAGGGTAACTCCAATAAGTTTAGTCTCCTCAACTTCTTACATTTCCACATTATTCAGTACAAGATTTAGTTGAGGTTTAGTGTTTTAATTTTAGGTCCCAAATACAATGCCTTTAGTTTTTGAAATTCATGTATTTAGGACTAACTTATTTCTTGCCACTCATTCTGAAACTGACTGCAGCTCTTAAGTGTTGCAGTGATTTCACCTGCTGTGGTAGCTGATGTGTATAGTGTTGAGTCATCAGCATACATAGACACACAGGCTTCACTTAGCACCAGTGGCAAGTCATTAGTAAAGATTGAAAAAGTAAGGGGCCTAGACAGCTGCCCCCCTAAATGTGCAGAATGAAATGATTTTTACATAACACATTTTTGCTATCGTTCTTTTTTTACATCTGTTATTAGAAAGTGGCAAGGATGATGATTATTAACATGGTCTTTTGCCTGCTAATGCCTGCAATGCAGTGAAGAAAACGATATGACAACAATAACGTCTAATGTAACTGGCCCCTCTAACAGTACAACTGGCCCCAGTTGAAATGGTGTAGAACCGCCACTGGCAGTGATTACACCTGCAGTGGTAGCTGATGTGTATAGTGTTGAGTCATCAGCGTACACAGACACACAGGCTTCACTCAGCGCCAGTGGCAGGTCATTAGTAAAGATAGAAAAAGTAAGGGGCCTAAACAGCTGCTCTGGGGAATGCCTGACTCTACCTAGATTATGTTGGAGAGGATTCCATTAAAGAACACCCTCTGTGTTCTGTTAGACAGGTAACTCTACATCCACAATATAGCAGGGGATGTAAAGCCATAATACTTACACTTTTTCCAGCAGCAGATTATGATCAATAACGTCAAACTCTAATAATTTATTTAACCTTTATTTAACGAGGCAAGTCGGTTACAAACAACTTCTTATTTACAATGACGGCCTACACTGGGCCAATTGTGCACCACCCATTCTCGAGTTTGTTGAGCAGAGGCTGTTTATGTTTTGGTTCTACAAAGCTGTGTCCATAATAACATACAACAATCAATTAATTGCATTCAATATATTTTTCTTCTCTATGCTGCCTGCAGCATGATCTATTTTGCCTACGACCATATGACAGACAGTTGTTGGTCGGAGCACATCACCAAAGGTTTGCATATTAGTCTTGCTGTATAATTCATTGCGGCCAGCAGGTCAAACTAACTAAACTAACAAACAAACTAATATAATTCACTCAGAAAAAAACAAATCATGAGTCATGACTCTTGAGTCAGTAAAAAGTTGTTCCAAAAGAATTAATCGTTCTTGAACTGCACGTCATTTGCCAGAGGTTGACACCATAGGTCCCAAGGTGGTGTGGCAAAATGTGTAAGTGTCTTTTCTGGGGCCTAGAGTGTTTCCTGATCTCATGACCTGGTCAGGTTTAACTCTGGGTCCTATTCGTAGGACATGACAAAATATTATTGTTTTAGGTAGCTTCCCTTTTCATCTGTGCTATGACTATAGGACTGAGAGTTTTCTTGTCAGGTTATGTGGATTGGAAACACTCCTGGCCTAAGGTGGATCAAACTCTTTCAAACTACCACAAACCTTGCTCTTACTCATTTTGAATCTGATACCAAAAGAGCTAGAGACAACAACTTCAATGGACAACATACTCTTGTGTTTGATTAACTATTCTAACCAAACTTGCTTTACCAGTTCATATCAGTAGGTGTCACTATACACTAGCTAGTCGAAAAAGACTGATGCCATGATAGCTGCCTGTCTCTGTATATGTGAAAGTTCTGATTGTGTTAGCTGGAATCCATCAATTAATTCTTTCTGCATTAGCCATCCATGTGTTACGGTTGGACAAACGTGTTTATTTCTTTTTCCTTTTTAAGACAGTGAAATTTGCACCACAAACATTTGTAAATAACCACCAGAATTGGAAATAAAATAAGATGCCAACAAACATTACTGGACTAACAAACTGTCTGACAAACCTTTTCAGGAACTTCAGTATCCCATGGCTTTGGATAGCAGCTAGAGATCGTTTCATCTTTATCCTGTGCCAAACACATTTATTCAGTGAGTCTATTGATAAAAGTCACCTCGTCCGAGAGAGATTTACATGGTTATCAAAACCTCACGCCAAGGTAAGCCAACACGAAACACAGCCCTTATTTTAAGTGTTTCTGAAATCCTCTATGGGAAAAATGAATGGTGGAAAAATGATTGGAACCATCACCCTGTTTGACGGCTAGGTTTTATAGGTATTATGACACCTCTACTATTAACACATAGAAAGAACCAGGGCAGCTAGGTGTCTCACTTCCGGTTCCGGTGACATGCATTGAAACATGGCTTTATTTTGCAAAATATCTGTGAATTAACAGACTTATTTTCAAATAATGTTCAACATCACATTCAGGTGTGGACGTTCACTGTCTAACAAAGAACAATAGCAGGTCTATTTCGCTCCAGCAGCTGGCATATTCTGTCCATTCACAATTAATCTGTGGGAACATGGCAGCTCTCAACACCCGACAACTGAAAGAGGTGATTGTTAGCGAGGAAATTACCCCCGACCACCCCTGTCTCAGTCTCCAGAAAATAGTACCAGTTAAAAGTTTGGACACAGCTACTCATTCAAGGGTTTTTCTTCATTTTACATTGTAGAATAATAGTGAAGACATAAAAACTATGAAAAAACACATATGGAAACATGTAGTAACCAAAAAAGTGTTAAACAAATCAAAATATATTTTATTTTTGAGATGCCTTGATGAGAGCTTTGCACACTCTTGGTATTCTCTCAACTAGCTTCATGAGGTATTTTCAAGAGGTAATTTCAAGAACTTTCATCAAGTGCAGTCGCAAAAACCATCAAGCGCTATGATGAAACTGGCTCTCATGAGGACCACCACAGGAAAGGATGACCCAGAGTTACCTCTGCTGCAGAAGATAAGTTCATTAGAGTTACCAGCCTCAGAAATAGGCAATTAACTACACCTCAGATTGCAGCCCAAAGAATTGCTTCACAGAGTTCAAGTAACAGACACATCTCAACATCAACTGTTCAGAGGAGATTGAGTGAATCAGACGTTCATGGTTGAATTGCTGCAAAGAAACCACTACTTAAGGACACCAATAAGAAGAAGAGACTTGCTTGGGCCAAGAAACACGAGCAATGAACATTAGGCCGTTGGAAATCTGTCCTTTGGTCTGATGAGTCCAAATTTGAGACTTTTGGTTCCAACCGCCATATCTTTGTGAGACGCATAGTAGGTGAACGGATGATCTCCTCACGTATGGTTCCCACTGTGAAGCATCAAGGAGGAGGTGTGATGGTGTGGGGGTGCTTTGCTGGTGACACTGTCTGTGATTAATTTTTAATTCAAGGCACCGTTAACCAGCATGGCTACCACAGCATTCTGCAGCGATACGCCATCCCATCTTGTTTGCACTTAGTGGGACTATCATTTGTTTTTCAACAGGACAATTACCCAACACACCTCCAGGCTGTGTAAGGGCTACTGACCAAGAAGAAGAGTGATGGAGTGCTGCATCAGATGACCTGGCCTCCACAATCACCCAACCTCAACCCAAAAAACAGATAAAGCAACACCTCACGGCACAACGCCTCTCCCATATTTGACCTAGATAGTTTGTGTGTATGCATTGATATGTAGGCTACGTGTGCCTTTAAAAAAAATGTATGTAGTTTTGTCTTTAAGCCGCTCTTGTCTGCTGATGTTCTGTGTTATGTTATGTTTCATGTTTTGTGTGGACCCCAGGAAGAGTAGCTGCTGCTTTTGCAACAGCTAATGGGCATCGTAATAAAATACTAAATACCAAAATGAGATGGTTTGGGATGAGTTGGACCGCAGAGTGAAGGAAAAGCAGCCAACAGGTGCTCAGCATATGTGGGAACTCCTTCAAGACTGTTGGAAAAGCATTCCAGGTGAATCTGGTTGAGAGAATGCCAAGAGTATGCAAAGTTGTCATCAAGGCAAAGCGTGGCTACTTTGAAGAATCTAAAATCTCAAATATATTTTGATTTGTTTAGCACTTTTTTTAGTTACTACATGATTGCATATGTGTTATTTCATAGTTTTGATGTCTTCTCTATTATTCTACAATGTGAAAAATAGTAAAAATAAAGAAAATTCCTTGAATGAGTAGGTGTGTCCAAACTTTTGATTGGTTCTGTGCATTCTACAATAGTCTATGTGCAGAGGGGCTAGTGTAATTCTCCTGTCTTATCTTATCTATATCTATAGTGCTGCAGAGATGGGCCTGAGCCCTACGACCATTGCATCATTACTACCTGGCCTGAAGACTCCCCAGTCCACCTGGTTTTGCCTGCAGCTGTGGAACCCTGACCTGTTCACTGGACATGTTACTTTATCCCGGGACCTGCTGTTTAGTTTCTCCTCTGTCTCCATCGACCTCTCAACCTCTGAATGCTGGGCTATGAGAAGCCAACTGACCTTTACTCCTGAGGTGCTGACTTGTTGCGTCCTCTATAACCACTGTGATTATTATTTGACCCCACCTATGAACGTCTAAACATCTTGAAGAACCATCTGGCCTTAATGGCCATATACAGTGCATTCAGAAAGTATTCAGACCCCTTGACTTTTTCCACATTTTGTGACGTTAACCTGTTGGGGATAGGGGGCAGTATTTGCACGGCCGGATAAAAAACGTACCCGATTTAATCTGGTTACTACTCCTGCCCAGTAACTAGAATATGCATATAATTGTTTGATTTGGATAGAAAACACCCTAAAGTTTCTAAAACTGTTTGAATGGTGTCTGTGAGTATAACAGAACTCATTTGGCAGGCCAAAACCTGAGAAGATTCCAAACAGGAAGCGCTCTCTCTGACCATTTCTTGGCCTTCTTGATCATCTCTAACCAAAACAGGGGATCTCTGGCATAACGTGACATTTTCTATCGCTCCCATAAGCTCTCAGAAGGCGCCAGAACGATGAATGGTGACTTTGCAGGCCATGGCTGAAGTGCTTCGAAGTACGGTAATGGAATATTTTGAATTTTTTTGTCACGAAACGCGTCGGGCGAGTCACCCTTCTTTACCCTTCGGATAGTGTCTTGAACGCACGAACAAAACGCTGCTTTTTGGATATAACTATGGATTATTTGGAACCAAACCAACATTTGTTATTGAAGTAGAAGTCCTGGGAGTGCATTCTGATGAAGAACAGCAAAGGTAATCAAACCTTTCTAATAGTAAATCGGAGTTTGGTGAGTACCACACTTGGTGGGTGTCAAAATAGCTAGCCTGTGACGGCCGGGCTATCTACTCAGAATATTGCAAAATGTGCTTTCACCGAAAAGCTATTTTAAAATCGGACATAGCGAGTGCATAAAGGAGTTCTGTATCTATAATTCTTAAAATAATTGTTATGTTTTTTGTGAACGTTTATCGTGAGTAATTTAGTAAATTCACCGGAAGTGTTCGGTGGGAATGCTAGTCACATGCTAGTCACATGCTAATGTAAAAAGCTGGTTTTTGATATAAATATGAACTTGATTGAACAAAACATGCATGTATTGTATAACATAATGTCCTAGGATTGTCATCTGATGAAGATCATCAAAGGTTAGTGCTGCATTTAGCTGTGGTTTGGGTTTATGTGACATTATATGCTAGCTTGAAAAATGTGTGTCTGATTATTTCTGGCTGGGTACTCTGCTGACATAATCTAATGTTTTGCTTTCGTTGTAAAGCCTTTTTGAAATCGGACAGTGTGGTTAGATTAACGAGAGTCTTGTCTTTAAAATTGTGTAAAATAGTCATATGTTTGAGAAATTGAAGTAATAGCATTTCTAAGGTATTTGAATATCGCGCTACGGCAAGCATCCCACCTAGCCCATAGAGGTTAAAGCCTTATTCTAAAGCAGATTTTAAAAAATCTCCCCGTCATCAGTCTACACACAATACCCCATAATGACACAGCAAAAACAGGTTTTCAGACATTTTTGAAAATCTCTATTAAGAAAAAAACCCTGGCAATGTCACATTTACGTAAGTATTCAGACCCTTTACTCAGTACTTTGTTGAAGAACCTTTGGCAGCGATTACAGCCTGGCGTGTTCTTGGGTATGACACTACAAGCTTGGCACACCTGTATTTGTCACATTCTTCTCTGCAGATCCTCTCAAGCTGTGTCAGGTTGGATGGGGAGCTACACAGCTATTTTCAGTTCTCTCCAGAGATGTTCGATCAGGTTCATGTCCGGGCTCTGGCTGGGCCACTCAAGGACATTCAGAGACTTGTCCCGAAGCTACTCCTGCGTTGTCTTGGCTGTGTGCTTAGAGTCGTTGTCCTGTTGGAAGGTGAACCTTCGCCCCAGTCTGAGGTTCTGAATGCTCTGGAGCAGGTTTTCATCAAGAATCTCTCTGTACCTTTCTACATTCATCTTTCCCTCGATCCTTACTAGTCTCCCAGTCCCTGCCACTGAAAAACATCCCCACAGCATGATGCTGCCATAACCATGATTCACTGTAGGGATGGTGCCAGGTTTGCTCCAGACGTGACGCTTGGCATTCAGGCCAAAAAGTTCAGTCTTGGTTTCATCAGACCAGAGAATCTTATTTCTCATGGTCTGAGAGTCTTTAGATGCCTTTTGGTAAAATACAAGCGGGCTGTCATGTGCCTTTTACTGAGGAGTGTCTTCCGTCTGGCCACTCTCCCATAAAGGCCTGATTGGTGGAGTGCTGCAGAGATGGTTGTCCTTCTGGAAGGTTCCCCCATCTACACAGAGGAACTCTAGAGCTCTGTCAGAGTGATCGTCGGGTTCTTGATCCCCTCCCGGACCAAGGCCCTTCTTCTCCGATTGCTCAGTTTGGCTGGGCGGCCAGTTCTAGGAAGAGGAAGAGTCTTAGTGGTTCCAAACTTCTTCCATTTTTGAATGATGGAGGCCACTGTGTTCTTGGGGACCTTCAATGCTGCAGACATTTTTTGGTACCCTTCCCCAGATGTGTGCCTCGACACAATCCTGTCTCGGAGCTCTACAAACAATTCCTTGGACCTTTTGCTCTGACATGCACTGTCAACTGTGGGACCTTATATAGACAGGTGTGTGCCTTTCCAAATCATGTCCAATCAATTGAATGTACCATAGGTGGACTCCAATCAAGTTGTAGATGTAGCGCAAGGATTATCAATGGAAACAGGATGCATCTGAGCTCAATATCGAGTCTCATGGCAAAGGGTCTGTATACTTATGTAAATAAGGTATTTCTCGTTTTTGCAAAAATGTCTGAAAACCTGTTTTCACTTTGTCATTATGTCGTATTAGGTGTAGATTTATGAGGGGAAAAATGTATTGTATCCATTTTAGAATAAGGTTGTAACATAACAAAATGTGGAAAAAGTCAAGGGGTCTAAATTATTTCCAAATGCACTGTATCATACTAAATGGAGGGATACAAATTGACATCCCAAATCCTACAAATTTCCCCTGAGGCCCTTGTGCACAGTCATTTCACAACATTTCTTAATGCAATCCGGGGAGAAACACACTTTGAAAGCAGCTTTCATGGCCACTGTTAAGAGGGAGATCCTAGCTTTCCATTACTACTACATTTATTTCTGCTCTTAAAAATATGTGAACTGCACCATTTTAAAACATGAGTTTTTAGAAACAGCTTGGTTTAGGCGTTACAGGAGGTATATGTGTCACGTCCTGACCAGCAATAGGGGTTATTTGTATTGTAGTTTGGTCAGGACGTGGCAGGGGGTATTTGTTTTATGTGGTTCGGGGTGGTTGGTTGTTTAGAAGGGTATTTGATTTATTATTTCCGGGTTTTGGGCTATGTTATATGTTTTGTATTTCTATGTTCATTCTAGTATTAGTATTTCTTTGTTTAGGTCATTGGGTGTTGGACTCTCAATTGGAGGCATGTGTTTCCTAGTTGCCTCTGATTGAGAGTCCTGTATATAGGTATGTGTTTGTGTTGGTAGTTTGTGGGAGGTTGTGCTAGGTATAGCCTTAATGCCCTGTTATTCAGCGGTGTGTATTGTGTACGTGTTTATTTTGGTTTTTCCTTCTTTGCCAATTCAATAAAAGAAGATGAGTGCACATAACCCTGCTGCGTTTTGGTCCGACAATGACTTTTCTTTATCATCTGACGAAGAAGATTGTGACAATATGTATACATCAATGCATCGCTTAGCCATTCTAGCATTGTCCAGAGTGGCTTGCCAAGTGGTTGTTAGCAAGCTGACAGCAGGCTAGGTATCAACAGCCAATCCAGAACATGTTGGAAACTATAGTGAACTTCTATTGGTCAATTGTGCCATGATATTGCCGAGTATTAGCATAAACTTCATGGTTTCGTTCTGTAAGACGGAACAATGGGCAGCATTGAATTCAACGGACACGGTACTGTGCTGAACAACCAATTGAAAAATGGTAATCACCGCCAGAGGGCTAAATGTATTTTATTTTATTTGTATTTTTTATTTAACCGTTATTTGACTAGGCAAGTCAGTTAATGACGGCCTACCAAAAGGAATAAGGGATGGGGGCTAAATTACATAAAAATATATGACAAAACACACATCACGACAAGAGAGACAACACAACACTACATAAAGAGACAATAACATAGCATGGTAGGCAGTAACATAATTCTGTTGTAACAGATAGGCCTACATTATTCAGTGTTTGTACATCCTTGGCTGAGTACCAGTGGAAAGTTTGGGACAGTCAAGTCAGCAATAGCCTATGTTGCCAGCAACAAGATAATGTTTTGAGTTCATGATCTAGCTAATGATTAGCTCACTGGGGTAAATGAAGATGGACAACCCCATGCTACAGGTTATCATGCTTATTGCTAAATAACATACCTGCCTGATAATATGGACCGATATGGTGTTGGGCTCATTTCTAGAAGGGAAAATTATATTTTACATCGTGTCAGCATAATTTTATTTTAATTCATTTTGGAGTAATAAAATCAGTCTGAAAAGTCCAAAGTAATTAGCTTCTCAGTCAATATTTGCAGTGTTAACCCTTCTTTTTCAAGACCTCTGTAATCTGCCCTGGCATGCTGTCAATTAACTTCTGGGCCACATCCTGACTGATGGCAGCCCATTCTTGCATAATCAATGCTTGGAGTTTGTGGGTTTTTGTTTGTCCACCCGCCTCTTGAGGATTGACCACAAGTTCTCAATGGGATTAAGGTCTGGGGAGTTTCCTGGCCATGAACCCAAAATATTGATGTTTTGTTCCCCGAGCCACTTAGTTATCACTTTTGCCTTATGGCAAGGTGCTCCATCATGCTGGAAAAGGCATTGTTCGTCACCAAACTGTTCTTGGATGGTTGGGAGAAGTTGCTCTCGGAGGATGTGTTGGTACCATTCTTTATTCATGGCTGAGTTCTTCGACAAAATTGTGAGTGAGCCCACTCACTTGGCTGAGAAGCAACCCCACACATGAATGGTCCAGGATGCTTTACTGTTGGAATGACACAGGACTGATGGTAGCGCTCACCTTGTCTTCTCCGGACAAGCTTTTCTCCAGATGCCCCAAACAATCGGAAAGGGGATTCATCAGAGAAAATTACTTTACCCCAGTCCTCAGCAGTCCAATCCCTGTACCTTTTGCAGAATATCAGTCTGTCCCTGATGTTTTTCCTGGAGAGAAGTGGCTTCTTTGCTGCCCTTCTTGACACCAGGCCATCCTCCAAAAGTCTTCGTCTCACTGTGCGTGCAGATGCACTCACACCTACCTGCTGCCATTCCTGAGCAAGATCTGTACTGGTGGTACCCAGATCCCGCAGCTGAATCAACTTTGGGAGATGGTCCTGGCGCTTGACTTTCTTGGGCGCCCCGAAGCCTTCTTCATAACAATTGAACCGCTCTCCTTGAAGTTCTTGATGATCCAATAAATGGTTGATTTAGGTGCAATCTTACTGGCAGCAATATCCTTGCCTGTGAAGCCCTTTTTGTGCAAAGCAATGATGACGGCACGTGTTTCCTTGCAGGTAACCATGGTTGACAGAGGAAGAACAATGATTCCAAGCACCACCTTCATTTCGAAGCTTCCAGTCTGTTATTCGAACTCAATCAGCATGACAGAGTGATCTCGAACCTTGTCCTCGTCAACACTCATACCGGTGTTAATGACAGAATCACTGACATGATGTCAGCTGGTTCTTTTGTGGCAGGGCTGAAATGCAGTGGAAATGTTTATTTGGGATTCAGTTCATTTGCATGGCAAAGAGGGACTTTGCAATGAATTGCAATTCATCTGATCACTCTTCATAACATTCTGGAGTACAGTATATGCAAATTGACATCATACAATCTGAGGCAGCAGACTTTGTGAAAATTTATATTTGTGTCATTCTCAAAACTTTTGGCCACGACTGTACATGAAAATTGATTTGGAATGGCCTAGTCAAAGTCCAGACCTAATCCCAATGTAGATGTAGTGGCAGGACTTGAAATGAGCAGTTCATGCTTGAAAACCCACAAATTACGCTGAATTAAAGCAGTTCTGAATGCAAGAGTGGGACAAAATTCTTCCACAGCAATGTGAGAGACTGATCAACAACTACAGGAAGCATTTGGTTGCAGTCGTTGCAGCTAAAGGTGGCAATACCAATTATTGAGTGTAATGGGGCAATAACTTTTTAACACAGGGGAATATGGTGTTGCGTAACTTGGTTAATTAAATAGATAAAATTAAGTATCCATTCTTTTGTTATTTGTAAACTCATGTTCCCTTTATCTAATATAATGTTTTGGTTGAAGATCTGATAACATTCAGTTACAAAAACATGCAAAAATAGAGAAAATCAGAAAAGGGGAAATACTTTTTTTATATAAACACTGAGTGTATAAAACATTAAGAACAACTTCCTAATATTGAATTGCAAACGCCCCTTTTTCCCTCAGAACAGCCTTCTACAGGGATGCTGGCCCATGTTGACTCCAATGCTTCCCACAGTTGTGTTAAATTGGCTGGATGTCCCTATGGGAGGTGGACCATTCTTGATACACATGGGAAACTATTGAGTGTGAAAAACCCAGGGTTTTGGTGATGATTTTCTAAACTGTTAGTTAGACCAACAATTTAAAGTAATATTGAAAAATATTGTTATTTGAGTTGTTTTTGGGGTATATTGGCCAAATGATCAGGAAAGTTGTTGGTGTATTTTCCCTCCAACATTCATCAGAAACAACCATATAACAGTTATTTGTTTAAAAATGCCTTAGTAAGTTACATAGTATATGATACTGCTGTTTTCTCATTCTTCCCTTTTTTTCCCTGGTCTCAGCACATTTTCGCCCACTCACCATGGTCAAGTCTGTTTACACAGTCATGAGACCGAGACTCCTTCCACCATTGTCACGGTGATAGCAGAAAAGAATGGCCTTCAGGCCAAAGATGGTGGGTAACTGAAGGCAGTTCACTCAGGCCTTTTACCATTGTATGCTTAAGCATGTTCCAGTTTAGGTCACATAACAGCGCGAGCTCTAAAGATAGATGGGGGACAATAAATTCACATATGGTGCCCAGGGCACAGCTGGGGGCAGAAGGTGGTCTGGGGGGGCAGAAGGAGTAGGATAAGGGTACGGCTAAGGGCTATAAGAACTGGTCGTCTAGTATGTTCGGAACAGAGAGTAAAAGGAGCAGGTTTCTGGGCGTGGTAGAATAGATTCAATGCATTATGTACAGACAAAGGAATGGTAGGATGTGAATACCGTGGATGTAAACCTAGGCATTGAGTGACGATGAGAGAGGTATTGTCTCTATAGACATCAATTAAACCAGGTGAGGTCACCTCATGTTTGGGAGGTGGGACAAGAGGGTTAGCTGAGGCATATTGAGCAGGGCTGGAGGCACTACAGTGAAGTAAGGCAATAATCACTAACCAAAACAGCAATGGACAAGGCATATTGACATTAGGGAGAGACAAGCGTAGCCGAGTGATCGTAGGGTCCAATGAGTAGCTGGACGGGCTGGAGACACGGTGATTCAGACAGCTAGTGGGCCGGGTCTAGCAGGCCAACAGAAGGGCCTTAGAGGGACGTCGCGACGGAAGAAGTCTGTTGTCGCCCCCTTGTGTGGTTACGTCGGCAAACCAGTCGTGATTTATCAGCAGGGGTTCTGTGTAGTAAAAGGGTCCAGGCCAATTGGCAAAATAGGTATAGTAGCCTAAGAAATTGACTGATGGACCACTTCAGCTACCAAACCGGTATGCTCTAGACAGCTAGCGGGCCCTGACTAGCAGATGGGCATTCAGGGGATGTCGCGACGGAGGAGCCTGTTGAAAAACACCGGGCGGATTACGTCGGTAGTCCAGTCATGATGGATCAGCGGGGCTTCGTATCGGCAATAAAAGGGGTCCAGGCCAATTGGCAAAATAGGTATTGTAGCCCAAGGAGTGGCTGATGGACCTCTTCAGCTCGCCGGGAGATAAGCCTAGCATAGGCTAGCTCCAGGCTAATTGGTGCTTGCTTCGGGACGGGGACGTTAGCCAGGAGAAGCCAATCAGGACAGCAGCTAGCTAGCTGCGATGATCCAGGTGAAGAGGTTCAGAGCTTGCGGTAGGATTCCGGAGATATGGAGAAAAAGGAGTCTGATAAGCTCTGGGTTGAATCATGCTGTGCAGACTGGCAGGAGTTGTCCGGGCTAAAGGTTAGCTGATGACCGCTAGCAGTGGCTAGCTGACTACTAGCTAGTAGTTAGTTAGCTGGCTAGCTTCTGTTGGGGGTTCCGGTTCTAAAGTAAAGAAAATAGCAGATCCATACTATATTGTGAGAGGCGGGTTGCTGAATGTTAGTATGTTGAAGTTGGGGTTAAGAAAAATAGTAAAAAATATATGTGAAGAAAAAACATTTAAAAAAATATATCTAAAAATATATACACGGGACATGACAAGACGAAGACAAAAGATGCCTGACTGCTACGCCATCTTGGAGAAAACAATAAAAAATAAATGATCAGGTAGAACAGAAAACCAGCAGACTCCAGGCCTCATAGAGTAAGAGTTGAATACTCTTGCACTAAAATGTATAAGGCAACAGGCAAATGCACAAACTAGAGAAAACTCAGAAATATATTTTTATTTGCTATCTATCTGCGTTTTCTCTGGTACTTCTAGAACCACCTGCAACTGGACACGGACATGTATACGATAACTGGTTTCCAGAATTGGGAACGAAGAGAGTACTGCCCATACCAGGTTAGTTGTAGAATCTACTGCAATGTTTTGATTAGGCAAACCTGTAATGTCCAGAAATGCTGGATAACAACAATCTTTGGTTATATCATATCTAGTGTAGCTACAATCTATAGATTTTTTTTGCCATGGGCAGAGAGAAAAATGTTGCTGTTTTAGAGCGCAGGGATTCTTAAAAGATGGGACAATCAATTTTTTTATACAAATATTTGTCTTAATATTAACAAAATGTGAAGTTTATATTTTGACAGACCAAAGTATCAGCTATTAACACCATGTAAAGGAACAAACTATTTTATCATTAAATGCAACTAAGTGGATTCATGTCAACTCCGTCAGACACCATAAAAGGCATTACATTTGTACAATTATTGTCCAACAAGTGTTTAAAGGCCTTGATTGTTTAATGCTAACATTTAGATTATTCATGAAAGTGTAATACAAATCTCCAAACATATTTTTGTTTTGTTTTATAGCTATATTAAATGCTCCAGGGCTAATTTAGTTAGCAATCTGGCATGGTTTTCTAGATTTTGAACATAAAAGAACAATTATAAAGCTAACATTATCCCTTAGGTCTAGCACAGCAAATACATTAATTGTTGAAGCATATGTTGCAGAACAGTGATTACAATATTTGTTCAGAATATTGACAACAAAATAAATACATCTTAAGGGGGTTAGTTCCTCTGTAGAGATTGGAGAACCTTCTAGAAGGACAACCATCTCTGTAGCACTCCACCAATCAGGCCTTTATGGTAGAGTGGCCAGACGGAAGCCACTTCTCAGTAAAAGGCACATGACAGCCCACTTGGAGTTTGCCAAAAGGCACCTAAAGGACTCTTAGTCCATGAGAAGCAAGATTATCTGGTCTGATGAAACCAAGATTGAACTCTTTGGCCTGAATGCCAAGCGTCACATCTGGAGGAAACCTGGCACCATCCCTACGGTGAAGCATAGTGGTGGCAGCATCATGCTGTGGGGATGTTTTTCAGCGGCAGGGATTGGGACTCTAGTCAGGATTCAGGGAAAGCTGAACGGAGCGAAGTACAGAGAGATCCTTGATGAAATCCTGCTCCAGAGCGCTCAAAACCTCAGACTGGGCGAAGGTTTACCTTCCAACAGGACAACGACCCTAAGCACACATCCAAGACAACGCAGGAGTGGATCCGAACCTGATCGAACCTGATCGAACATCTCTGGAGAGACCTGAATATAGCTGTGCAGCGACGTTCTCTATCCAACCTGACAGAGCTTGAGAGGATCTGCAGTGAAGAATGAGAGAAACTCCCTGAATACAGGTGTGCCTAGCTTGTAGCGTCACACCCAAGAAGACTTGAGGCTGTAATCGCTGCCATTGGTGCTTCAACAAAGTATTGAGTAAAAGGTCTGAATACCAGTGGTTGACAGAGTACCCAATTGTTATAAATGAGTAAAAGTAAAGATACCGTAATAGAAAAAGACTCAAGTAAAAGTGAAACTCACCCAGTAAAATCCTACTTGAGTAAAAGTCTAAAAGTATTTTGTTTGAAATATGCTTAACCCTTGTGTAGTCTTAACATTCTGTATACTCCCCTTGTCCTAAGGGTAAAAAATGACCCGCCTGCACTAAACCCCTAAAATAAAGCAGTTTAATTGAATTTTAAACCCCAAATCTATTTTGCATGAAGAAACAACCTGTCATCCATGACAAACTTTGTGAATATCTGGGTTTTCCCTCTTCACAATGCAGAAAGACTGCATTTAATCAGTGGACACCACTCATTGTATTACAACACACCTGTCATAATTGTTTTCTTTACTAATGTAGAGGTTTATTATTATTATTATTGCTAAAGGAACTGCGTAGGTGTTAACATAATTTTTTGCAAGAGATAGCACTTGTATAGCCTAAGAAAGTAGCAGAAATGTTCAGAAAGTAGTTTTGAATGCATTTTTTTGAAGGGAAAGAATAGTAGTCTTGAACTTTTTTTGGTAACATAGTGATATATTGTTATATACTGTACAATGAGGAATTCAACTACAAAATACTAGTCTTCTCCCGTTTTTTTACCTTTGCCCCCACCCACAAGGTCTATAAACAACAACAATAAATACAAATAAAATAAGATAATAGATACAAAACAAAAACGTGAAGAACAAAAATCAATCATCTCTAATTAGCACATGTGGGACAGTATGCAAGTGTGTGTGCATGGACTTTGCAGATGTATTTCTCACATGTGCAGCACATAGTATTTGTTTTACAGTCCTTCTTTGGGTGCCAGAATTGGCATCTCCTCCTCTTGCCAGGCCCAGCTGCAGCATCAGGTGGATCAGGACAAGAATCAGCTCCCTGAACAGCTTTCACAAGTGCTGCAGAGGCTGCTGTGCAGGGGAGGCACTCCCTTCTTTGAATGTGTGGGGTTACAAGGGCCTTACCCAGCGGCTCCAGGAACACCCTCCTCTTGTTCTGTTTATCAGGCATCCAGGTAGGGTTGATCTTGTTCCATATTACGACGGCATTGTATGAGTATACATCAATGATGTTGTGGACGATGACCAGGGGCCAGTGGGCAGTCATCCTCCTGCAGCTGTAAGTTCCAATCACCTTGTCCAGGTTGTCAACGCTTCCTTTGTTGTGGTTGTAGTCCAGGATGATGGCTGGCTTCCTGTCCTCACGATCACTGATTTCAGCCGTTGTGTGCTCAGGAGGACCACATTCTTGTTCCTCTTTGGTAGGTAAGAAACTAGAGTGGTGGTGGGGGTGAAGGCAAACTTTGATGAGAAGGCCTCTCTCCCCGCTGTTGCGAGGAGAGCAGGGGGGGAGCTCAGACTTGTTCTTTATAACTGTGCCAACCATGGTGATCTTCCTCTTTAGGAGCTGCTGGCAGAGTTCATAAGAGGTGAAGAAATTGTCACACGTGACATTGTGCCTCCTCTGTCCATCTTTCACATCAAGCACAACCCCCATCCCCTGGTTCTTCTCTGGGCCTCCACCGGTTGGCTTCCCTGTGTAGACTTGCATCTTTCAAGCATAGCTGGATTGTGCGTCACAGGCCACCCATGTCTTGATGCCATACTTTGCTGGCTTGCTGGTTATATACTGCCGGAAAGGACAGAAACCTTTTGACAAAAGAGATTACTATCAGTAAATAGTATCAGTGTTACACAAAACAATCACATAAATCAATGATATTACAGCAATACAAAATGAAATTGACTGTGAAAATCACTTATATTACAGATATGAAAATAATTACTTTTGAATGGAACCAGTTGTTCATCCACTGTTACTTCAGGCCCAGAATTGTAGAGGTATGGCAGACACTCCACCCACTTCTACCTCTCTTATGGCCGTCAGTTTGTCTCTCACACGTCTTGCAGATCTTTTCTCACAGTTATCAAATCATAGCATTCTTGAGAAAGTGTGGAAGAATTTCAGTGGCATCGTGGCACGGAAAATCGGCCTTCCACTCTCTGCATCCCAGAGACTACATGTAGCCTCGTCTCGGGACCTATACACACCCGCTAAGATTAGCAGCCCTATGTAGCCACGCAGGTCAATCTCATTCATCCTTTTCTAGTTGTCTCCATATTTACGGAAACCCTCCAAATTTGTCATCTCCAGGATGATCTTTTCGATGGCTGGTGTAATGAACATGTATAATGTTGAGGTGATGTCCTGGGCATGGGCAACTGCATGCCTTGTGGGCCCTGGGGGTCGTCCTCATGACATTTTGTGCTGCCATCCTGTCCTGGTTGTAATATGGTGAGAAGGACCATGTTATTTTGCTATTCTTTGACAAAAATGTCTCTTTTAGCTTGGGGGATTTCTTCTTCATCTGAAGATGATGGATCGTGCTCTGGGTTGTATTCTTCCCCATCTTCTTCTTCAGATACCTCCTCCTCTTCTAAATCATTGTTCTCTTGTTCCTCTTGGACATCTGAAAGAATCTGATCTACAACCTGTTGGTCACTGAAACGTGCACTCATGGCTTCAGCAAAGAGAGAACTGGGAGGACTGTCATCTGCAGCACCTTTATAGCCTCTGACTGCGTTCCCCTTTAGTAAACAATACTTTCAAGAAATGTTTATCTTGTCTGAAATTGTTTTTATTTTGTCAGATTTAAAAAAAAAAATTGTCTGTGAAGTTGAGTCATTTGTGGGGTCGTGGAGGGGAGATGCTGCACATGCACAAGAAAGTTTTAGTTTTGTCTGAGTTCAATCAGTAAAACACAATCTCAATATCTCTCTCTCTGTGTGTGTGTGTGTGTGTGCGTGCGTGCATCACTGCTGAATACTTCTGTAAATGTGATATTTCCGTTTTTATTTTTTTTTAATCTGACAAAATTAAAACAATTTCAGACAAGATAAACATTTCTTGAAAGTATTGTTTACTAAAGGGGAACGCAGTCAGAGGCTATAAAGGTGCTGCAGATGACAGTCCTCCCAGTTCTCTCTTTGCTGAAGCCATGAGTGCACGTTTCAGTGACCAACAGGTTGTAGATCAGATTCTTTCAGATGTCCAGGAGGAACAAGAGAACAATGATTTAGAAGAGAAGTTATCTGAAGAAGGGGAAGAATACAACCCAGAGCACGATCATACACCTTTTATTGTATATAACTGCCTTTATTTTGCTGGACCCCATGAAGAGTAACTGCTGCCTTGACAGCAGCTAATAGGGATCCACAACGAATGCAAATGTTGGTGAATTAAGGAACATGCAAATGATTCAGACGCCATCTAGTGGCCTTTTTGGGTACATCAGATTATCACAAAACTCTGGCCCTGTGTGGCCTCATTACAAATAAAATATATTTTCAAATAGTATGACAAATCTGCTAGCATAACCCTAAATATAAACCAACTTAGCGAACACAATTACCATCTTTTATTTAAACGTACTGAATTATCTTACCATGTCAATACTTCTTGGTTGTAAATGTTGGGAGTTGTGAAAAGAAAGTTGCAGAGTTATTGAAAATGCCATTGCTGATTAGACACTACTCATTAGGCTATTTTCCCCTTTAACCAAATGGTGTACCCACTAGAAACGTATTTACCATATGGACACATTACAAATGTCTAGCAATATTTTTCAGTTTAAGAATTAAAGTCCAGCTTGCCTGTCAATTACCAAAATGAAAGTCTTCACAGTAATTTACCAGTAGCTTTGCAACCATATGACAGCTCCAATAAGCCCCTTATGGTGAACTAGAGGCTTGTAGAATCATTACTATTTTGAGTATTCAGTTCATAGTTTGCTGTAGGGGAACTATGGACATTACCACCTGAAATAAAATAAATCTTTACTCATTTTGTTTATGTCAGTAAGAGCCGTACTTCCCAGAGAAATGCGCCCTAACAGCTGGCTAACTGATTTTCCGAGCAGAACACAAGGTTATGATTGACCTCTAATAAACTTGTGATGCAGAGTAAATGTCTACATCAACTGTAGTTACCCATTTCACACTTAAGGACCTAGAGTTGACTGTTGGGCCCTTAATTGACATGGCACTATTACAAGTCATGGTAGAGGACACGCTTGGTGGTCAGAGGTAATGTCCTTTATAAAACTCATGTTAACAATAGAAGTTTATGACCCTCAGTCACTAGTAGGTCTACAATTGTCAGTATTTATCACTAGGAAATTGAGATGCTCAGTAAGACAGAGCAAAGAACCTGAATAGACTGTTAGGTCAACACTAAGAAAATATCTTGAGTGAGATATATTTTTTAATTGTTTTACAAGATGCCTTCCCTCCAAAATACAAGTGTTGTCAACAAAAACACCAATGTTACAGCTGTGTTGCACTGCACCAGTTTAACACTCTCCCCTCCCTATAAATGCAAAGCCAGTAGGATCTATCAGAGAAGCCAGGAGTCCTGGTCTGAGGCTGGATGCCGTAGCCTGGGGATGGAAGTGGTTTAGCTCTGGCCTCCCAGGGTGTGCTTGTCAAACAGGTACTCTGCCATCTTGTTTTTGACAGCATCCACTTTGGTGAGGTTGGTGATGTGGTCACCCAGCTTCTTAATGGCCTCCACCTGCTCATTCAGGTAATGGGTCTCCAGGAAGTCACACAGCTAAAGAGGGACAACACAGGTCAGACAAGAGAATAACTACAGACTATTGTAGATATAGTAACACACAAGAGCCTGGTGGTAATGGCATAAGTGCAGAGAATGTGTTTTCAGCTTTTTTCACTAGGCAAGTCAGTTAAGAACAAGTTATTTATCTACAATGACATCCTAACGTGGAACAGTGGGTTAACTGCCTTGTTCAGGGACAGAACATCTCTACCTTGTCAGCTCGGGGATTCAATCCAGCAACCTTTATTACTGGCCCAACGCTCTAACCACTAGACAACCTGCCACCCTTTATGCAAACTTATGCATTAGCTGCATTGTGTGTATAGTGTGCATCTGTGGACTATTGTGTGCATGTGAAGAAGCAGGTCACACAATCCTGTGTCATTAGTTATCAGAGCTACAACATCCTGATCATCTCTTGGGACAGTACCTGTATTCTATGTGATATAGACATGTGATGTGCAGATCCACCATAACTTACATGGGGGTCAACCTTGTCAGAGGCAATCTTGTGCAGGTCCAGCAGGGCCTGGTTCACATTCTTCTCCAGCTGCAGAGCACACTGCATGGCCTCCAGCCCATTGCCCCACTCATCACGTTCTGGCTTCTACACAGGACAGAGAGAACACAGAAGTGTTAGGGACTACTAGCAGACATTAAGGTTAGGATAAAGTGAACAGAGTTACACCCCTCACACTGTCAGTTCAGTGGTTAGAGGTAGTATGTTCAGGACTACTCCAGGTTCTCTAGATCAACTTAATGCTGTAGACACTCTCCTCCATGGATTAAAGACATTTCTATCAGTCTACAATCTAACTGAGTTTTAGATGCTCAGGGGCTCACCTTGATGTCCTGGAGTAAAATGCGTCCACCTCTCTTGTTCTGGAAGGAGAGTAGCTTGTCGGCGTGCTCCCGCTCCTCGTCGCTGTTCTCCTTGAAGAAATGCGCGAAGCCAGGCAGAGCCACATCGTCACGGGAGAAATAGAAAGCCTGGGTGGATAAACATAAGTGTGGTGGTTAGGAAAAAAAATGACATGCCTTACGTGACTCGGCATTCTGTTCTTGTTGTTGCAACTAAACTTGATGCCAATTAACCCGTCAAGGAGTTGTTACGCGCTCTGTCCAAGGTAGGATAGATTCCAGGGTTCATTTGAATGTTATATCTACCTGAAAACTCTTAATTGCAAAGTAAACCTCAAATATGAACTAGAGAGTTAAATTTCTTGACTATTAATTGTCTAGGCCTGTAGAAAAGTCAAGTGAAAAATGGCATTTAGGCCCAGGAATAATAATACACAGGTAGATCAACTAAACGGTCATCTTGGTAGACTTCTTACCATTGAAGTGTAGGTGAAGGAGGCAAACATCTCCATGTTGATCATCCGGTTGATGGCAGCTTCGCAATCGTGGTGATAGTTCTGGCGGATCTGAGACTCCATCTTGGCAGATTTTCTTTTATATCAAAATAAAGTGTAGAAAAATAAAGTTCCTTCGACTATTTTGCTATTACAGTTCAAGTAAGTGTTACTTATCAATCCGGAATGTTCTATAATGCGGGACGAAGGCAGAGGAGTTCCGTTCAATCACTGTTGAAGCAAGAACTTCTTCATGCGTCTTCTCAGACTTGTGAACTGGAAGGAGCCTTGTTCCCTCTATTTATTGTTCCGAACGGAACGCGTCAGTGAACTCCACCCTCACAGAGCGTAGCCAATCACCTTTAGAATTTCAACAGGAACTAGGCGGATCATTTGACGACGAGCCCACTGATACACCTCATGACCTAAAGCAATGATTATTTATTATATTAACAAGAGAGACGAGTGACAACTCTAACAATGGAAATACATGTGTTCAACGATTGAAGACAGGCAAGATTCTAACCAATGAGAGGGCAGGAACGCGTGTAAACAACACGCACAACTAAACGTCGTTTTTCTCAATGTTACCGGAATGCAACGTGCACCAATTTACAATATATATGTCGGCGTTTGTAAAAGCTTTTCAAAATCCTTACGTAATTTGACACTCTGTTATATACCTCCACACATAAATGGCTTTATCTCACGCAGACAAATTTTGGGCGGAGTAAATGCTCTCGCCTTGACCTCTTCATCTCGGTCTGTAATTTAATTTGTTTATTACAAAGTAACATTTTAATGGAAACGTCTAAAGAAGTAGTATCAGCCAAAAGCAATGCTACAGTGCAGGTCTAACGATAGAGGTTATTGTTGAAAAAGGTGTGTGTGTTATATCCAGAATTTGAACACATTCTAATATTGGGCTAATTGAGAAATAGTCTATGTCTACATTTGATTTAGGATATAAAAGGAATTGAACTATGAGACGCAGTTCTGTAAACTTCTGTTTAATTCTCTAAGAGCACATGTTCCAAGAGCACATGTAGCTTAATTATGTACCTTTTCCAATATGCAGTCAAAAGAATAATTGTAGGGTTTATCACACTTTTTTCATATCAATTCAATTTTCAGTATGAGGTATGGGAATACAGTAGTGGACAGAGAAAGAAAGGCTGGCTTTTGTAGAAATGGTATTTGATGATAGACCTTTCGGTTTCAAATGACATATTGTAGTTGACAAATGGTCTATCAAAGTTGATTACATTAGCCTAGAAATAACTACACAGAATCAGTAGCTACATACATCTAACAATACATAGGTTATTAAGCTAAAACTGTGAAGTGGAAAACTTTTTACAGCTAATGAAAATCAAAGACCACAGTAATAAAGTAACCTTCCTAACAACTTCAGTTCACATGACCTGATCTTCCACAACTGTTGACAGGGTGCTTTCAGGGTGCTGGGTTATTGTTCAATACATCCCTGTAGTTGCAACATCACTGGTATTCAAAAGAACTAGAGCTGTGTTCGAATACTCATACTAACTGCACTAACCATACTAAATGTGATGTAAGTGAAGTATGTAGTATGGTTATTGGTCATAGTATGGATATAGTTAGTATGCCAGAAGTTCCTCGATGTCGTACTAAATTAGCCAAAATTGACATTTTTTCCGTGCTTTCAGGGCCCATAATGCAATTCTTCAGAAAACGGGCGTGGCCTCCCAACGGTTTCAGATTTTAAGAAAATGTCGGAAAATATGCAGCCGAAGTCCAACGAGAGTGGATACAATTTCATTGCTTTAACTAACTATGACAAATGTTAAGAAAATGTTCAGTGATGTAATTAATTTTCAAATAAGTTACGTTACAATCCTTTAACAACGCTATACTTACGAACCGCATAGCATATCGTTACAGTAGTATGTACTGTTATGTTAGCTAGCTACCTAACATACATTTAGTTTGCTATTAAGACATCAGGCTTAGCTAAGTGGCATAGTCAATGTGCGTTCTCAATGGACATAGTTAATTTGCTCTGGCTATCTACTCCGATTTCAGAGCACTCTCATCTGAGTTTGCCAAAGCGCAGATTAATTGATGAATTTACAAACGTAACACCCATTGAATATAACCGGTGTCAGTAAATGTCTGCAAAAAAAGAGTCATTAAATTGTTGCCAGCACCACAGTTACAGTCACCAATGCTCTGGATAACATGAAAGCAGCCTAACCAGCTCTGCTAGGGTGAGAAAAATGGTCAGAGTGAAGTGTTCTCTCATTTGTGTCTGGAAGTAGCTAGCAAGCTAGCCAAAGTTAGCCAGTTAGCTTGGGTGCTTGACTGCCGTTGTGAGGTCAGAACGCTTGGATGAACCCTACTCCTTGGCTAGAGCGTCCAGTGTGGGCTCTGAATGCTCAGAGAGCAAAACACTTTGAATTTATGAACGGACAATCTGACAACGCTCTGAATTTACAAAACGCCCAGAGCGTACTCTGGCACTCCAGATTGAATTTACAAACACATCTGAAATCGTATGATGTCTAGCTAGTAATTTGTTATGCTAACAACCTAGCAAGAGGTTGCATATCAACAGCATCAGCTTCCGGTAGACTGGCGAAGCGCTAGTAAGCTCAACTAAAAGTTTACTGTTCTATTACAGTATACTCAAATGTAACCTTTATTTAACTAGGCAAGTCAGTTAAGAACAAATTCTTATTTTCAATGACGGCCTACTCCAGCCAAACCCGGACGACGCTGGACCCAATCACAGTCAGATATGATACAGCCTGGATTCAAACCTGGTACTATAGTGACGTCGTTTGCACTGAGATGGAGTGCCTTAGACCGCTGCGCCACTCGGGAGCCCTATGAACTAGTAGTATGCAGTATGTACTCTTTACGTATATAATATACAGTATGTTAGTATGGGTATTCAAACACAGCTTAGGTATTCTTCTTCTGGGGCAGTATGCATCAAACCTCTCAGAGTAAGAGTGCCGATTTAGGATCAGTTTAGCCTTTTAGATCACATTGAATAAGCTCCTCCCCCCAGCCTCCACTGATTTATACAGCCCCTGGTCTTTCCTGGCCTAGTATGTGAGGATAGGACCCCCTTTCTCCTAAAATGTAAGCCAAAACAAGCTCTATCTATCAGTTTGTCATAGCTACTATCTAGGTTCATTGTTTATTGAAAAATTATGAAGCTGCTTCAAATGGGGGTAAGGGTCTTCAACATAGATAATCCTTGAAGTATGTGCCCTGCTCTATGTTACTTTGATCAACTGTTCTAGACTGAACCTCACTTTATAGTGTAATGTTTTCATTATGAGAGCAAACAAAGAATAGGAGACAATGAGTCAAAGCCTCTTCAGGCTGTTGGGAGTGACAGTAGACTTATGCTTAAACCTTTGTTACAAAAAGGGCTGTGACATACTTGGCATTCCTTTTTTTTGCTAAAAGGGACATCACTTTTTGACTAAATGATGTGTCATGCTTAAAGGATAAGTTTGGGTGAGCATATAAGGCGAATGTCTAGCATCCCAATGGTTGCTTGTAACTCATCACAGACAACCTTAGCTTTTGTTTTCTAATTATCAACTTTGCAATGATTTGCTACTTTTTATCTACTTTTAAACTACTGAGCATGTTAGCTAACCCTTCCCCTAACCATAACCGTAATCCTTTAACCTGTTAAGGACAGACCGCCTGCGGAACCCCTAGCCGACAGCCAATGGCATCGCACGGCGCGAAATACAAAACCAACTAAAATACCACAATTCAATTTTCTCAAACAATCAACTATTTTACACCATTTTAAAGACAAGTCTCTCGTTAATCTAACCACATTGTCCGATTTCAAAAAGGCTTTACAGCGAAAGCAAAACATTAGATTATGTTAGGAGAGTACCCCGCCAAAAATAATCACACAGCCATTTTCAAAGCAAGCATGTATGTCACAAAAAACAAAACCACAGCTAAATGCAGCACTAACTTCTGATGATCTTCATCAGATGACACTCTTAGGACATTATGTTATCCAATACATGCATGTTTTGTTCAATCAAGTTCATATTTATATCAAAAACCAGCTTTTTACAATAGCATGTGATGTTCAGAACTAGCATACCCAATTACTAGCATTACTAAATTACTCACGATAAACGTTCACAAAAAACATAACAATTATTTTAAGAATTATAGATACAGAACTCCTTTAAGCACATTTTGCAATATTCTGAGTAGATAGCTCGGCCATCACAGGCTAGCTAATTTGACACCCACCAAGTTTGGTGCTCACTAAACTCAGAATTATTATAAGAAAAATTGGATTACCTTTGCTGTTCTTCATCAGCATACACTCACAGGACTTCTACTTCAACAACAAATGTTGTTTTGGTTCGAAATAATCCATAGTTATATTGAAATAGCTCCATTTTGTTCGTGCGTTGACGTTACCATCCGAAGGGTGACGCGCGACCGCATTTCATGACAAAAAATGTCAAAATATTCCATTACCGTACTTCGAAGCATGTCAAACGCTGTTTAAAATCCATTTTTATGCTTTTTTTCTCATAAAATAGCGATAATATTCCAACCGGGCGACGTTGTATTCATTCAAAGACTGAAAGAACAAAATGGAGTAGTCTCGTGGATGCGCATCTCCAGTGTCACTGTCCCCATGCAGGCCAGTAACAAACAGAGCTGCTGTACTTAGCCCAGAGACTGCAGACCTCTCATTCCACTTTCTGGTGCCTTCTGAGAGCCAATGGAAGCCTTAGAAAATGTCACGTTACAGCACAGATGCTGTATTTTTGATAGAGAGGCTACAGAAAGACAATACATTGTCAGACAGGGCACTTCCTGTATGGAATCTTCTCAGGTTTTGGCCTGCCATATGAGTTCTGTTATACTCACAGACACCATTCAAACAGTTTTAGAAACGTTAGAGTGTTTTCTATCCAAATCTACTAATTATACGCATATTCTAGTTTCTGGGCAGGAGTAGTCGCGAGATTAAATCGGGTACGTTTTTAATCCGGCCGTGAAAATACTGCCCCCTATCCCAAACAGGTTAACCTAACTCCTAACCTTAACCTTAGACCTAACCTTAACCCTTAACCCCTAGCCTAGCTAACTTTAGCCACCTAGCTAACATTAGCACCTACCCACCGAGCTAACGTTAGCCACAACAAATTGGAATTCGTAACATATCATATGTTTAGCAATTCGTAACATATTGTACAAATTACAATTGGTAAAATATAATATGAAATGGATGATGGACATCCACAAATTAATACATACATACAAAATATATCATACTAATTGGAGTACCTCAAATTAAATTTTACTATGTAACGTCAAACCTCTGAGTCCAGGTTGTTCTAAGTGACCTTATTTTAGCAGATGGGCAAACATAGCATTAAAATTGAAATTGACAATGAATTGTCTTAATTTTTTTATTCAAATATTTTCTGTAATGTTCAACCCCGAGAACCTGTGTTAAGTTGTTACGGTCACGCCCGGGTCCATCATGTGACCAGCCGCACAAAGTTATAAACAGTGAGTAATACTGTAAATGGTTAACCATTACATAACTCTTTCTATTGAAGTTCTGAAGGGTGACACAGCGTTTTTAGTCTGTACTCTTTCCCCCTTCCCCTCTCTCCCTATTGCTTCCTCCCTCCCACTATTATTACCAGGGGCACAACTTTGGTTTTAGATGTGGGGGGACATATAAATTGATATGTTTAGGGTCGAGAAACACTGCAAACAGCTTACCCGACTGCTCGGAGGCATCCGCATGGTCCTAAAGCACACAATTGCCTCGTTTTGTATCATCAAATCAAATCAAATTTATTTATATAGTCCTTCGTATATCAGCTGAAATCTCAAAGTGCTGTACAGAAACCCAGCCTAAAACCCCAAACAGCAAGCAATGCATGTGAAAGAGGCACGGTGGCTAGGAAAAACTCCCTAGGAAAAACTCCCTAGAAAGGCCAAAAACCTAGGAAGAAACCTAGAGAGGAACCAGTCTATGAGGGGTGGCCAGTCCTCTTCTGGCTGTGCCGGGTGGATATTATAACCGAACATGGTCAAGATGTTAAAATGTTCATAAATGACCAGCATGGTCAAATAATAATAATCATTGTAGTTGTCGAGGGTGCAACAAGCACGTCCGGTGAACAGGTCAGGGTTCCGTAGCCGCAGGCAGAACAGTTGAAACTGGAGCAGCAGCATGGCCAGGTGGACTGGGGACAGCAAGGAGTCATCATGCCAGGTAGTCCCGAGGCATGGTCCTAGGGCTCAGGTCCTCCGAGAGAAAGAAAGAAAGAGAGAAAGAGAGAATTAGAGAGAGCATATTTAAATTCACACAGGACACCGGATAAGGCAAGAGAATACTCCAGATGAAACAGATTGACCCTAGCCCCCCGGCACATAAACTACTGCAGCATAAATACTGGAGGCTGAGACAGGAGGGATCAGAAGACACTGTGGCCCCATCCGATGATACCCCCGGACAGGGCCAAACAGGCAGGATATAACCCCACCCACTTTGCCAAAGCACAGCCCCCACACCACTAGAGGGATGTCTACAACCACCAACTTACCGTCCGAAGACAAGGCCGAGTATAGCCCACAAAATCTCCGCCATGGCACAACCCAAGGGGGGGCCGCCAACCCAGACAGGAAGACCACGTCAGTGACTCAACCCACTCAAGTGACGCACCCCTCCCATGGATGGCATGGAAGAACACCAGTAAGTCAGTGACTCAGCCCCTGTAATAGGGTTAGAGGCAGAGAATCCCAGTGGAAAGAGGGGAACCGGCAAGGCATTCCAATGATAAAACTTGGGGGGGACAAAAATGCATGTCCCCCTTGTCTCCAGTGAAATTTGCACCTCTACTTATTCCTGTCATTACCTCCTGTTGGTTCTAATACAGTGTGGACTGACTCAGGCTCTGCCCTGGCTGTATTTCTGCCTTGTTGTTGTGACTCAGCATTCTGGAGTCTCAAGCAGAGACGGAAGAGGAAGCGAGACAGCCCACTCCTTCATCCCCCCCCCCCCCCCACTATCGCATTGTTGTCTGCTTAAGGACCCACCTCCTTAAGCAGACAGTGGTAAACGGCCTGAGTGAACGATCTTCATTTATCCACCATCGTTGTTCTAGAGGTAGTTCTGTTCTGTTATCACAGTGACAATGGTGGAAGGAGGTGGGGTTTTGTGACTGCAGAAACAGACATGAGGGGTGATAAATGGGCAAAGACCGGCTGATACCAGATTTGAAGAAAAGGAAAAAGGGAAGAAGGAGAGAACAGCAGGAACATATACTATACTATGTAACTTACATATACTGTGTAACTTACTAAGGCATTTTTAAACAAATAGCTGTGAATGGTTGTTTCTGGTGAATTTAAGGGAAAATACAACTTTTCTGAAAATGTTGTCAATGTAGTCAATCAGTACTCAAATACCAATATTTTTCTGTATTACTTTAAACTGCTGGTCTAACTCTAACAGTTCAGAAAGTCACCACCAATGTCAAAACCCATTATTCTATTTTTGTTCCCTTCACCATGTTTGGGTAGTACATGGTCTGGAAATGACTAATTTATTTATACATATTCGTCTCTTTCTTTATTGAGATATCAAGTTATGAATGAGAGGGAGGTGACAGAAAGGTAGAGGAATACAGATATGAAGGCGTAGGCAGGGTTTGAATCCATGCTGCAAAGGGCCATGTGCAGCATTACCACTAGATCAGACTATGACACAACATTATTAATGTCTAATACTCAATTAACTTAATAGGAGTCGATGCACTCAAAGTCAAGAAACTGCTGACATGATTACACAATTTAATTGCTGTATCAATTCATTAAAAAGTATACATACATACATGGTTGTAAAGGAAATCATGTCCAGTCCTAATGAGCTGAAGATTCTATCATGAATAAAATTAAACAAGTATTGTGTTAGTCTACCTGAAAACAGAGAGGCTGATTACTTTGTTGTAGTGAAAGTGAACTGGGATAGAAATACATTATCAATCCAATTAAAGTGAGTGTTGTGATGCCAACTTTGGACCAACTACATTGAGTGTAAAGGCTTGGATAGGCCTATGGCTCAGAATATGGAATAGAGTGTGAATGGTGGGCTACTCTCTCAAGTATTAATTCAAATATGCAGTACCCTATAGGTTGTGGGCAGAAGCCGAAAAACGTGAAGTTGATCGATCCCCATCGAGGAGGAGCAGATTTCTATATTTGACAGTAAAACATTCTTATAATAACTATAAAATGTGTTGGCACCTTCAATTCTTGCACATTGTCTCATAGAAATAACAGTTTAACACTGCTTCTATCTAGGATGTAAACACAGTCTCAAATGAGGTCTGAAAACTCAAACTGCTTGCTGTATGTGTTTGATGAACTCCCAAAGACTGAAATAAGATAAACATCTGTTTTTGAGTGCACTTGAAATATTCAGCATGCAATACAAATTGTCCTATGAAGAGGTAACTCCGTTCACCATTTAGATTTTTTTTTTAAGCTATCCGATGTTAGTTTGACTAGCCTAGCCTGCTAATGTAAATGTAAATTTGCCTGCTCATGAGGCTTGTGTTTCATTAGCTATCTTTCAGTGACATTTTTTGTTGTTGTCATGTTTTGACCTGACTATGTCTCTTTTCAAGTAACAAGCTGCAGGCTTGAAGATACATTCAATCATAGAGTTTGCGTAGAAAGCCAAGCAAAAGTGTTTAGATATAAAGATGTGTGTGTCATGTATGCTAGAATGTACGTTTAAAAACGAAGTTGCATATGCAAATTAGCCAACACAGCATATCCTACACATATATACTGTAGCATACCTTGCAATACAATGTTCTCTAAAAAAACAACTGGGGAAAATGTATAAAATTTGGTCTGCAATAAGAGAACCAGAGTTTGATTTCTAAACCAGATGAGTTCTCAAGTGTCAGCAACTGCCCAATACCATGATGGGCAGGCATGCGTAATGTTGGAGGCGTTGGAGAATGATAAAGAATCTGCAGGATTACAGAAGAAGCGGTTGAGTTTGAGATTGAGCAAAACCTGCAAAGAAAAGGCAACACGCAAATGCACAAAGACTAAAGATAACTCAGTAAGATATATTTATTTACTATCATCTGTGTTTTCTCTGGTATTTCTAGAACCACCTGCAACTGGAAACGGACATGTTTAAGATAACTGGTTTCCAGAATTGGGAACAAAGAGAGTACTGCCAATACCAGGTTAGTTGTAGAATCTATTGCAGTGTTTTGATTAGGCAAACCTGTAATGTCCAGAAATGCTGGATAACAACAATCTTCAGTTATATCATATCTAGTGTAGCTACAATCTATGGATTTTTTTGCCATGGGCAGAGAGAAAGAATTCGCTATATTAGAGCTCAGGGACTCTTAACAGATGGGTAAATCAACTTTTTTTCTACAAATATTTGTATTAATATTAACAAAATGTGAAGTTTATATTTTGACAGACCAAAGTATCAGCTATTAACACCATGTAAAGGAACAACCTATTTTTTCATTAAATGCAACTAAGTGGATTTATGTCAATTCTGTCAGACACCATAAAAGTCATTTCATTTGTACAATTATTGTCCAACAAGTGTTCAATGGCCTTGATTGTTTAATGCTAACATTAGATCATTCATAAATGTTTAATACAAATCTCCCAACATATTTTTGTTTTGTTTTATAGCTATATTAAATGCTCCAGGGCTAATTTACTTAGCAATCTGGCATGGTTTTCTAGATTTTGAACATAAAAGATGAATTAAGAAGCTAACATTATCCCTTAGGTCTAGCACAGCAAATACATTAATTGTTGAACCATATGTTGCAGAACAGTGATTACAATATTCATTCAGAATATTGACAACAACAAAAAAATCTATCTTATTATGGGGGTTAGTTCCTCTGTAGAGATGGGAGAACCTTCCAGAAGGAGAACCATCTCTGCAGCACCAATCAGGCCTTTATGGTAGAGTGGCCAGACAGAAGCCACTTCTCAGTAAAAGGCACATGACAACCCATTTGGAGTTTGCCAAAATGCACCTAAAGGACTCTTAGTATAAGAGCACAGGGCGAGACCCAGATGCAGACACGGGAGGCAGATGGTTTGAGTCTCTGATATTTATTAGTATCCAAGGGGCAGGCAAGAGAATGGTCGTGGACAGGCAAAAAGATCATAACAAAGTCAGAGTCCAGGAGGTACAGAGTGGCAGGCAGGCTCGAGGTCAAGTCAGGCAGGCAGGTTCAGAGTCAGGGCAGGCAAGGGTCAAAACCAGGAGGACAGGCAAAAAAGAGATAAGAAAAAGCAGTGGCATGAGAAAAACACGCGGGTTAACTTGATATTACGAACTGGCACAGAGAGACAGGAAACACAGGGATAAATACACCAGGGAAAATAATTGACCCCTGGAGGGGGTGGAGAAAATCACAAGAACAGGTGAAACAGATCAGGGCGTGACACATAGACCATGAGAAATAAGATTCTCTGGTCTGATGAAACCAAGACTGAACTCTTTGGCCTGAATGCAGGGTGTCACGTCTGGAGGAAACCTGGCACCATCCCTATGGTGAATCATGGTGATGGCAGCATCATGCTGTGGGAATGTTTTTCAGTGGCAGGGGACTGGGAGACTAGTAAGGATCGAGGGAAAGATGAACAAAGAAAAGTACAGAGAGATCCTTGATGAAAACCTGCTCCAGAGCATTCAGGACCTCAGACTGGGGGCGAAGGTGCACCTTCCAACAGGACAACGACCCTAAGCACACAGCAGAGACAACGCAGGAGTGGCTTCGGGACAAGTCTCTGTGAATGTCCTTAAGTGGCCCAGACAGAGCCCGGACTTGAACCCGATCGAACATCTCTGGAGAGAACTGAATATAGCTGTGTAGCGACTCTCTCCATCCAACCTGACAGAGCTTTAGAGGATCTGCAGAGAAGAATGGGAGAAACACCCCAAGTTCAGGTGTGCCAAGCGTGTAGTGTCACTGAGTAAAGGGTCTGAATACTTATGTAAATGTGATATTTCCGTATTTATTTATTTTTATATAGATTTGCAAAAATGTCTGAAAACCTGTTTTTGCTGTGCCATTATGGCGTATTGATGAGGGGGAAAAAACAATTAAGCAGTTTTAGAATAAGGCTTTAAAGTCACAAAATGTGGAAAAAGTCAAGGGGTCTGAATACTTTCTGAATGCACTGTATATGGCCATTAAGGCCAGATGGTTCTTCAAGATGTTTAGACGTTCATAGGTGACCAGCAGTGGCAAATAATAATCACAGTGGTTATAGAGGACGCAACAGGTCAGCACCTCAGGAGTAAATGTCAGTTGGCTTGTCATAGCCGAGCATTCAAAGGTTGAGAGGTCGATAGAGACAGAGGAGAAACGAAACAGCAGGTCCCGGGATAAGGTAACATGTCAGGTGAACAGGTCAGAGTTCCATAGCTGCAGGCAGAACAGCAGAAACTGGAGCAGCAGCACAACCAGGTGGACTGGGGAGTCTTCAGGACAGGTAGTTCTGAGGCATGGTCATAGGGCTCAAGTCCTCTGGGGGGGGATTGGAGCATACAGATAAGACAGGATAATTACACAAGCCCCGCCGCACGTAGACTATTGCAGCATATACAGTACCAACCAAAAGTTCAAGGGTTTTTCTTTCCACAATGTAGAATAATAGTGAAGACATCAAATCTATGAAAAAACATGTATGGAATGATGTAGTAACCAAAAAAGTGTTAAACACATCAAAATATATTTCAAATTTTAGATTCTTCAAAGTAGCCACGCTTTGCCTTGATGACAACTTTGCACACTCTTGGCATTCTCTCAACCAGCTTCACCTGGAATGCTTTTCCAACAGTCTTGAAGGAGTTCCCACATATGCTGAGCACTTGTTGGCTGCTTTTCCTTCATTCTGCAGTCCAACTCATCCTAAACCATCACAATTTGGTAATTGGTATTTTATTAGGATCCCCATTAGCTGTTGCGATAGCAGCAGATACTCTTCCTGGGGTCCACATGAAACAAAACAATACAGAACATCAATAGACAGGAGCAGCTCAAGGACAGAACTACATAAAAAAAATGTAAAGGCACACGTTTCCTACATATCAATGCATACACACAAACTGTCTAGGTCAAATAAGGGAGAGGCTTTGTGCCGTGAGGTGTTGCTTTATCTGTTTTTTGGGTTGAGGTTGGGTGAATGTGTTGACTGACCATCATGTCTTAGAGTAATGATGGACTGTCATTTCTCTGCTTTTTGGGCTGCTGTTGCCATAATATAGACTGGTCTTTTACCACATAGGGCTATATTCTGTATACCACCCCTACCGTAATGCACAAATGCATTAAGAAGGAAAGAAATTCCACAAATTAACTTTTACGAAGGCACACCTGTTATTTGAAATGCATTCCAGGTGACTAACTCATGGAGCTGGTTGAGAGAATGCCAAGAATGTTCAAAGCTGTAATCAAGGCAATGGGTGGCTACTTTGAAGAATCTCAAAAATAAAATATATTTTGATTTGTTTAACACTTTTTTTGGTTAGTACATGATTCCATATGTGTTACTTCATAGTTTTGATGTCTTCACTATTATTCTACAATGTAAAATAAAGAAAAACCCTTGAATGAGTAGCAGTGTCCAAACTTTTGACTGGTACTATTTTCTGGAGACTGAGACAGGGGTGGTCTGGGGTAATTTCCTCACTAACAATCACCTCTTTCAGTTGTCGGGTGTTGAGAGCCACCATGTTCCCACAGATTAATTGTGAATGGACAGAATATGCCAGCTGCTGGAGCGAAATAGACCTGCTATTGTTCCTTGTTAGATCGTGAACGTCCCACACCTGAATGTGATGTTGAAAATTATTTGAAAATAAGTCTGTTAATTCATAGATATTTATCAAAATAAAGCCATGTTCCAATGCATGTCAAGGGAACCGGAAGTGAGACGTGTAGGCTTGCCTTGGTGTGAGGTTTTGATAACCATGTAGATCTCTCTCGGACAAGGTGACTTTTATCAATAGACTCACTGAATAAATGTGTTTGGCACTTTATAAAGATGAAACGATCTCCTGCTGCTACCCGAAGCCAAGGTATATTGAAGTTCCTGAAAAGGTTAGTCCAGTAATGTTTGTTGGCATATTATTTTATTTACAAATGTTTGTCGTGCAAATTTCACTGTCTTAAAAATAAAAAATAAATAAACATGTTTGTCCAACCATAACACATGGATGGCTAATGCAGAAAGAATGAATTGATGGATTCTAGCTAACACAACCAGAACTTTCACATGTACAGAGACAGGCAGCTATCATGGCATCAGTCTTTTTCGACTAGCTAGTGTATAGTGACACCTACTGATATGAACTGGTAATGCACGTTTGGTTAGAATAGTGCAATAGAATGAATGACATTCAATAAAATCTACTTCATGAAAAGGGGATATTATTTTCAATGAAAATGTTGAAAGTAGTTGATTTATTGATTGAATAATTGGATTTTACAGGAAAGAATAGTGAGCCCTAGTAAACAAACCTCTGGTGGACCAGATGGAGACCAGGACAACAATAGGTTAGTGCTTTTATGACTTGAGCATTAAAAAAAGTGATTACAACGTGTACTGTCTTCATTGTAACTCTGCCTTTCATAAATCTTCTAGAATGAATAATTGTAGAAGAGCACTGTAATCAGATTAACAAATAATAGCTATTATGTCATAACATTTAAACCTGTCTGTCAATTGCTTAACATTGTGCGTAGAGGGAAATATATATTTAAAGACATTGTAACTTTTCTTTGCATAACGCTCATTCCTGCTATAGAAGTTAATTAAACACAAGAGTATGCTGTCCATTGAAGTTGTTGTCTCTGGCTCTTTTGGTGTCAGATTCAGAATGAGTAACAGCAAGGTTTGTGGTAGTTTGAAAGAGTTTGATCCACCTTAGGCCACGAGTGTTTCCAATCCACATAACCTTCCTACGAATAGGACCCAGAGTTAAACCTGACCAGGTCATGAGATCAGGAAACACTATACACATCAGCTACCACAGCAGGTGAAATCACTGCAACACTTAAGAGCTGCAGTCAGTTTCAGAATGGGTGGCAAGAAATAAGTTGGTCCTAAATATTTTAATTTCAAAAACTAAAGGAATTGTATTTGGGACATAAAATTAAAACACTAAACCCTTGTAATGAATAATGTGGAAATGTATCAAGTTGAGACTAAACTTCTGTCATGGTCAAAACATATTGATACAACAGTAGCTAAGATGGGGATAGGTCTGTCCATGATAAAGCACTGCTCTGCCTCTTAACAACTCTATCAAGGTAGGTTCTACAGGCCCTTGTTTTGTCGCACCTGGACTTCTGTCCAATTGTGTGGTCAGGTGCCACAAAGGACTTAGGAAAATTACAATTGGCCCAGAACTGGGCAGCACGGCTCACCCTTAAATGTACACAGAGAGCTAACATTATTATGAATGTCAATCTCTCATGGCTCAGAGTAGAGGAGAGATTGACTTCATCACTACACAACTCAGACACCAATGCATACCCCACAAGACATGCCACCAGATCTCTTCACAGTCCCCAAGTCCAGAACAGACAATGGGAGGTGCACAGTACTACATAGAGCCATGACATGGCTACTATTCCACATCAAGTAACTCATGCAAGCAGTAAAATCATATTTTAAGAAATAGATAAAAATACACGAGACAGCAGGGACTGTGAAGAGACACATAGGCACAAACACGATAACATATACACTATAGACACACAATGGATTTTGTGTTGTAGATATGTGGTAGTAGAGTAGTGGCCTGAGGGCAAACCCTTAATGTGTTGTGAAATCTGTTTAGTAATGTAATGTTAGTTTTATTGTATAGAACTGCCTTTATTTTGCTGGACCCCGTGAAGAGTAACTGCTGCCTTGACAGCAGCTAATAGGGATCATAACAAATACAAACGTTGGTAAATTACGGAATTTACTAATGAATCAGATGCCATCTAGTGGCCTTTTTGGATTTGTCAGATTATCACAAATCTCTGGCCCTGTGTGGCCTCATCACATTTAAAATATATTTTCAAACATGACAAAGCTGCTAAACATTATCCTAAATATAAACCATCTTAGTGAATAACAGCCTTTTAATAAAATATACTCAATTATTTTACCATGTCAATACTTCTTGATTGTAAATGGTGGCAGTTCTGAAAAAAATTTCAATTATTTACAATGCCATTGCTGATTAGACGCTTTTCTCGTTAGGCTATTTTCCCCTTTAACCAAATGGTGTACCCACTAGATACTCATTTACTATATGGACACATTACATGTCTAGCAATATCTTTCAGTTTAAGAATTAAAGTTCAGCTTGCCTGTTAATTACCAAAATGAAAGTCTTCAGTAATTTACCAGTAGCTTTACAACCATATGACAGCTCCAATAAGCCCCTTATGGTGAACTAGAGGCTTGGAGAATCACTACTATTTTGAGTATTCAGTTCATAGTTTGCTGTAGGGGAACTATGGACATTACCACCTGAAACAAACAAAATGAGTAAAGATTTGTCAGTAAGAGCCGTACTTCCCATCTCTAGAGAAATGCACCATAACAGCTGGCTAACTGATTTACCGAGCAGAACACAAGGGTTTGATTGCCCTCTAATAAACTTGTGATGCAGAGTAAGTCTACATCAACTGTAGTTACCCATTTCACACTTAAGGACCTAGAGTTGACAGTTGGGCCTTTAACTTGTAATAATGCCATGTCAATTATAGTAGAGGACACGCTCTGTGGAGGATGTAATATCCTTTATAAACCTCATGTTAAACTTTTCCTATTGTTATGACCCTCAGTAGGTCTACAATTGTCAGTATTCATCACTAGGAAATTGAGATGCTCAGTAAGACGGATCAAAGAAGCTGAATAGACTGTTACAACATCCATTACTACAGGTCAACACTTTTTATTGTTATTGTTTTACAAGACACCTTGCCTCAAATACAATAGTGTTGTCAACAAAAACACCTCAATGTTACAGCTGTGTTGCACTGCACCAGTTCAACACTCTCCCCTCAATATAAATGCAAAGCCAGTAGGATCTATCAGAGAAGCCAGGAGTCCTGGTCTGAGGCTGGATGCCGTAGCCTGGGGATGGAAGTGGTTTAGCTCTGGTCTCCCAGGGTGTGCTTGTCAAACAGGTACTCTGCCATCTTGTTGTTGACAGCATCCATCTTGGTGAGGTTGGTGATGTGGTCACCCAGCTTCTTAATGGCCTCCACCTGCTCATTCAGGTAATGGGTCTCCAGGAAGTCACACAGCTAAAGAGGGAAAACACAGGTCAGACAAGAGAATAACTACAGACTACTGTAGATACAGTAACACACAAGAGCCTGGTGGTAATGGCATAAGTGCAGATAATGTGTTCACAGCTTTTTTAACTAGGCAAGTCAGTTAAGATTAAGTTCTTATCTACAATGAGATCCTAAGAGGAACAGTGGGTTAACTGCCTTGTTCAGGGACAGAACATCTCTACCTTGTCAGCTAGGGGATTCAATCCAGCAACCTTTATTACTGGCCCAACGCTCTAACCACTAGACAACCAGCCACCATTTATGCAAACTTATGCATTAGCAGCATTGTGTGTATAGTGCGCATCTGTGGACTATTGTGTGCGTGTGAAGAAGCAGGTCACACAATCCTGTGTCATTAGTTATCAGAGCTACAACATCCTGCTCATCTCCTGGGACAGTACCTGTATTCTATGTGATATAGACATGTGATGTGCAGATCCACCATAACTTACATGGGGGTCAACCTTGTCAGAGGCAATCTTGTGCAGGTCCAGCAGGGCCTGGTTCACATTCTTCTCCAGCTGCAGAGCACACTGCATGGCCTCCAGCCCATTGCCCCACTCATCACGTTCTGGCTTCTACACAGGACAGAGAGAACACAGAAGTGTTAGGGACTACTAGCAGACATTAAGGTTAGGATAAAGTGAACAGAGTTACACCCCTCACACTGTCAGTTCAGTGGTTAGAGGCAGTATGTTCAAGACTACTCCAGGTTCTCTAGATCAACTTAACGCTGTAGACACTCCTCCATGGAGTAAAGACATTTCTATCAGTCTAAATATGTTTTTAGATGTTCAGGGGCTCACCTTGATGTCCTGGAGTAAAATGCGTCCACCTCTCTTGTTCTGGAAGGAGAGTAGCTTGTCGGCGTGCTCCCGCTCCTCGTCGCTGTTCTCCTTGAAGAAATGCGCGAAGCCAGGCAGAGCCACATCGTCACGGGAGAAATAGAAAGCCTGGGTGGATAAACATAAGTGTGGTGGTTAGGAAAAAAAAATGACATGCCTTACGTGACTCGGCATTCTGTTCTTGTTGTTGCAACTAAACTTGATGCCAATTAACCCGTCAAGGAGTTGTTACGCGCTCTGTCCAAGGTAGGATAGATTCCCGGCTTCATTTGAATGCTATATCTACCTGAAAACTCTTAATTGCAAAGTAAACCTCAAATATGAACTAGAGGGAGTTACATTTCTTGACTTAATTGTCTAGGCTTGTAGAAAAGTCAGGTGAAAAATGGCATTTAGGCCCAGGAATAATAATACACAGGTAGATCAACTAAACGGTCATCTTGGTAGACTCCTTACCATTGAAGTGTAGGTGAAGGAGGCAAACATCTCCATGTTGATCATCCGGTTGATGGCAGCTTCGCAATCGTGGTGATAGTTCTGGCGGATCTGAGACTCCATCTTGGCAGATTTTCTTTTATATCAAAATGAAATATACAAAAATAAAGTTCCTTCGACTATTTTGCTATTACAGTTAAAGTTAGTGTTACGTTATCAATGCGGGACGAAGGCAGAGGAGTTCCGTTCAATCACTGTTGAAGCAAGAACTTCTTCATGCGTCTTCTCAGACTTGTGAACTGGAAGGAGCCTTGTTCCCTCTATTTATTGTTCCGAACGGAACGCGTCAGTGAACTCCACCCTCACAGAGCGTAGCCAATCACCTTTAGAATTTCAACAGGAACTAGGCGGATCATTTGACGACGAGCCCACTGATACACCTCATGACCTAAAGCAATGATTATTTATTATATTAACAAGAGAGACGAGTGACCACTCTAACAATGGAAATACATGTGTTCAACGATTGAAGACAGGCAAGATTCTAACCAATGAGAGGGCAGGAACGCGTGTAAACAACACGCACAACTAAACGTCGTTTTTCTCAAAGTTGCCGGAATGCAACGTGCATCAACATATAATATATATGTCGGCGTTTGTAAAAGCTTTTGTAAAAGCTTAAACATTACGGAACTTCTATTCGATCAAAATCTTTAACTAATTTGACACTCTGTTATTTACCTCCACACATAAATGTCATTATCTCACGCGGACAGATTTTGGGCGGAGTAAATGCTCTCGCCTTGACCTCTTCATCTCGGTCTGTTATTTTTTTTTTACTTGTTATTACGGTCACGACCGGGTCAATCATGTGACCAGCCGCACAAAGTTATAAACAGTAAGTAATACTGTAAATGGGTAACCATTACATAACTCTTTCAATTTAAGTTCTGGAGGGTGACACAGTGTTTTAAGTCTGTACTCTTTCCCCCTCCCCCTCTCTCCCTATTGCTCCCTCCCGCTATTATTACCAGGGGCGCAACTTTGGTTTTAGATGTGGGGGGACATATATATTTATATTTTTTGAACCTCCTGAGACGGGCCGCAGTCCGGAACCTCCAGCGACGGCCCGCTTTCCGGACCCTCCAGCAACGGCCTGCAGTCCAGAGTCTTCAGCAGCGGCCCGCAGTCCAGAACCTCCAGCGGCGGTCTGCAGTACAGAGCCTCTGGCGATGATCTACGGTCCGGTTCCTCCTCCGACGATCCACGGTCCGGTGGCACAAAAGCAGAGGGGTCAGCGGGCGGAGCGGGGGTTACGCCCCGAACCGGAGCCGCCTCCTCTGTTGGAGGATCCGCAGGATGAGAAGGTTCTGCTTACTGCACCAGAGCCACCATAGACATTTGTCACCCTCCCTAACCCTCCCTTTTTTTTGGACCACATTCTTAGAGTGGTGATGGGGGTGAAGGCAACTTTTGATGAGAAGGCCTCTCTCCCCCTTGTTGCAAGGAGAGCAGGGTGGAGCTCAGGCTTGTTCTTTCTAATTGTGTCAACAATGGGGATCTTCCTCTTCAGGATCTGCTGCCAGTGTTCATAAGAGAAGAAGAATTTGTCACACGTGACATTGTGACTCCTCAGTCCATCTGTCACATCAAGCACAACCCGCATCCCCTGCCTCTTCTCTGGGCCTCCACCGGTCGGCTTCCCTGTGTAGACTTGCATCTTCCAAGCGTAGCTGGATTGTGCGTCACAGGCCACCCATATCTTGATGCCAACCTGAAGATCACTGACTTCATGATTCGACATTTCCCAGTTGTCTTGAAAGCACCATAAATCCAGAGAATGCCAGAATTTGATGGCAAAGTTTGATGAGAAATTTTGCCCACAAAGGACCACCGTGCCACCTTCCTTGTATTTAGCATAAAGCATAACGGACCAAAGTGCTGTTATAGATCACTGTATGTAATCCGATTTTTTATTTGATTCCAAATCTTAAAATAACAATGTGTAGGCACTTCCTTTTCGCCATTTTCTTCAAAAAAATGTAGGCCTATTGCATACCCTCTCATACCCCCTCAATTCCATTACTGGTTTTAACAGGCCTTCACTGACATGGAGGAAGGCTATTTAAAGAGTGCATGGTGAGTAGAGGAATTGAATGACAAATCTATGGATATAGCAGCCTATAGCCTAATTCTGTCTGTCAAACAGGTAGAGCTACCTCTTATTTCTTAAATAGGAAGAAATAGGCTCCAACACAAAGCCCTCTTGTTGTTAGTGAAGTATAATTAAATGAAGACGGTTTAAATGAATTATTCCTACTCTTATTTGCCTATTTTCAGCACCATCAGCTGTCCATTTCCAATTGATTGTGCCGTGACTGCTGCTTCAAGTTTCAGCATCACAATGTAAGTAACTAAAATCTGGCTTATTGTGATGTCAATAACTTGGATAAATACATCATGGGCAAGAAACAAAGTTTTTCTTAAAATCAATTATAGTAGTAGCAAGATATCAAAGTTGACCTCCGGTCCTCATCTTCACGCTCTCCTTCTCAAACTGAACAGAACATAGTCTAAAGGCTAGTCCACGTGCAAGATACTGCATTTTTTGGACTCGTCTAATCAAAAAAAAAATTCTGAAGAATTCTTTGACTCTCCTCCTGAACTGCCACTGTAGTCCTACACAGCACAGGATTGGTTAGGCAGCACAAAAAAAGGTTTTGATCAGCAAGGGCAGAACAGGCCTCAGGGTTGGAATATCCATTGCAGTGTGTAATGCAGTCTAGTTTTATTTACGCAATCCCAGCAGCTATCTTAGAAATATAACTTTGCTCTGTGCTTCTCTGAGCATGCACTTCGTAGCCTATAGCCTATAGGCTATGAATCATTTGATTGAGAACATTCTAAATAGCCTATAGGCACACTTCATATTGCATTTCCAGCAGAGAACCGGGTGGAATCGGGCAAACATCGATATATAGCCTAATAAGCAACGAATTCTAAAACACTGAGAAATATTGCAATTTCTTTAATTACAAATTACATGACCCTCCCCTGGACTAGATTTAAAACATTCTGAACCCTCCTCTTGACTGAAATTGAAAAGGCATGACCCTCCCCCATTTTCCTCCAGGTACCCACCCTGTACATTTTTATCCATCTCTCAGCATTACAATTTTATCGTAAAAACTAAGAATGTTCTTAAGTTAAAGTTATAAACAGAAGTGATAGTAACAATCTAAATGATTAACCATTACAGAACTCTTTCTTTTGTAGTTCTGAAGGGTGACACAGCGTTTTTAGTCTGTACTCTTTCCCCCTCCCCCTCTATTCCTATTTCCCTCCTTCCCAGTCCTCCTGTCATAACCTCCTGTTGGTTCTACTACAGTATGGAATGACTCAGGCTCTGCCCTGGCTGTATTTCTGCCTTGTCATTGTGACTCAGCATTCTGGAGTCTCAAGCAGAAACAGAAGAAGAAGCGAGATGTTCCACTCCCTCAATGGTTATGTTTCAATGGAAGTCAAGGACTAAGCAGACAGCTATCGCAAAGGCCTGAGTGAACTACCTTCATTTATCCACCATCTTTGGCCTGAAGGCCATTATTTTCCGCTATCACCGTGACAATGGTGGAAGAAGTCTGGGTCTCATGACTGTGTAAACAGACTTGACCGTGGTGAGTGGGCGAAAATGTGCTGAGACCAGGAAAAAAAGGGAAGAATGAGAAAACAGCAGTATCATATACTATGTTCTGATGAATGTTGGAGGGAAAATACACCAACAACTGTCCTGATTATCCCCAATCACAACTCAAATAACAATATTTTTCAATATTACTTTAAACTGTTGGTCTAACTAACAGTTTAGAAAATCACCACCAAAACCCTGGGTTTTTCACACTCAATAGTTTCCCGTGTGTATCAAGAATGGCCCACCTCCCATAGGGACATTCAGCCAATTTAACACAACTGTGGGAAGCATTGGAGTCAACATGGGCCAGCATCCCCGTAGAAGGCTTTCGACACCCTTTACATCGAGTCCTTGCCCCAATGAATTGAGGCTGTTCTGAGGGAAAAAGGGGCGTTTGCAATTCGATATTAGGAAGTTGTTCTTAATGTTTTATACACTCAGTGTATATATTAAAAATTATTTCCGCTTTTCTGATTTTCTCTATTTTTGCATGTTTTTGTAACTGAATGTTATCAGATCTTCAACCAAAACATAATATTAGATAAAGGGAACATGAGTTTACAAATAACAAAAGAATGGATACTTAATTTTATCTATTTAATTAACCAAGTTACGCAACACCATATTCCCCTGTGTTAAAAAGTTATTGCCCCCTTACACTCAATAATTGGTATTGCCACCTTTAGCTGCAACAACTGCAACCAAATGCTTCCTGTAGTTGTTGATCAGTCTCTCACATTGCTATGGAGGAATTTTGTCCCACTCTTGCATTCAGAACTGCTTTAATTCAGCGTAATTTGTGGGTTTTCAAGCATGAACTGCTCATTTCAAGTCCTGCCACTACATCTACATTGCGATTAGGTCTGGACTTTGACTAGGCCATTCCAAATCAATTTTCATGTACAGTCGTGGCCAAAAGTTTTGAGAATGACACAAATATACATTTTCACAAAGTCTGCTGCCTCAGTTTTTATGATGGCAATTTGCATATACCGTACTCCAGAATGTTATGAAGAGTGATCAAATGAATTGCAATTAATTGCAAAGTCCCTCTTTGCCATGCAAATGAACTGAATCCCAAATTAACATTTCCACTGCATTTCAGCCCTGCCACAAAAGAACCAGCTGACATCATGTCAGTGATTCTCTCGTTAACACAGGTGTGAGTGTTGACGAGGACAAGGCTCGAGATCACTCTGTCATGCTGATTGAGTTCGAATAACAGACTGGAAGCTTCAAAATGAGGGTGGTGCTTGGAATCATTGTTCTTCCTCTGTCAACCATGGTTACCTGCAAGGAAACATGTGCCGTCATCATTGCTTTGCACAAAAAGGGCTTCACAGGCAAGGATATTGCTGCCAGTAAGATTGCACCTAAATCAACCATTTATCGGATCATCAAGAACTTCAAGGAGAGCGGTTCAATTGTTGTGAAGAAGGCTTCGGGGCGCCCAAGAAAGTCCAGCAAGCGCCAGGACCATCTCCTAAAGTTGATTCAGCTGCGGGATCTGGGCACCACCATTACAGAGCTTGGTCAGGAATGGCAGCAGGCAGGTGTGAGTGCATCTGCACGCACAGTGAGGCAAAGACTTTTGGAGGATGGCCTGGTGTCAAGAAGGGCAGCAAAGAAGCCACTTCTCTCCAGGAAAAACATCAGGGACAGACTGATATTCTGCAAAAGGTACAGTGATTGGACTGCTGAGGACTGGGGTAAAGTCATTTTCTCTGATGAATCCCCTTTCTGATTGTTTGTGGCATCATTCGCAAGGAGATTCCTGCAAAAATATTATTTGAAGACAAGGTGAGCGCTACCATCAGTCCTGTGTCATGCCAACAGTAAAGCATCCTGAGACCATTCATGTGTGGGGTTGCTTCTCAGCCAAGTGTGTGGGCTCACTCACAATTTTGTCTAAGAACACAGCCATGAATAAAGAATGGTACCAACACATCCTCCGAGAGCAACTTCTCCAAACCATCCAGGAACAGTTTGGTGACGAACAATGCCTTTTCCAGCATGATTGGAGCACCTTGCCATAAGGAAAAAGTGATAACTAAATGGCTCGGGGAACAAAACATCGATATTTTGGGTCCATGGCCAGGAAACTCCCCAGACCTTAATCCCATTGAGAACTTGTGGTCAATCCTCAAGAGGCGGGTGGACAAACAAAAACCCACAAATTCTGACAAACTCCAAGCATTGATTATGCAAGAATGGGCTGCCATCAGTCAGGATGTGGCCCAGAAGTGAATTGACAGCATGCCAGGGTGGATTACAGAGGTCTTGAAAAAGAAGGGTCAACACTGCAAATATTGACTCATTGCATCAACTTCATGTAATTGTCAATAAAAGCCTTTGACACTTATGAAAAGCTTGTAATTATACTTCAGTATTCCATAGTAACGTCTGACAAAAATATCTAAAGACACTGAAGCAGCAAACTTGGTGGAAATTAATATTTGTGTCATTCTCAAAACTTTTGGCCACGACTGTAGACTTGATTGTGTGTTTTGGATCATTGTCCTGCTGCATGACCTAGCTGCGCTTCAGCTTCAGCTCACAGACGGATGGCCTGACATTCTGCTGTAGAATTCTCTGATACAGAGCAGAATTAATGGTTCCTTCTGTTAAGGCAAATCATCAAGGTCCTGAGGCAGCAAAGCATCCCAAACCATCACACTACCACCACCATGCTTGACCGTTGGTATGAGGTTCTTACTGTGGAATGCAGTGTTCGGTTTTCGCCGGACATAATGGGACCCATCCGCTGTATAGGAATTCATGTCCAGTCCTAATTGGCTGAAGATTCTATTATGAATAAAAGTATTGTGTTGGTCTACCTGGAAACAGAGAGGCTAATTACTTTGGACTTTTCAGACTGATTTTATTACTCCAAAATGAATGAAAATAAAATTATGCTGACACGATCTAAAATATAATTTTTCTAGAAATGAGCCCAACACCATATCGGTCCATATTATCAGGCAGGTGTGTTATTTAGCAATAAGCATGATAACCTGTAGCATGGGGTTGTCCATCTTCATTTACCCCAGTGAGCTAATCATTAGCTAGATCATGAACTCAAAACATTATCTTGTTGCTGGCAACATAGGCTATTGCTGACTTGACTGTCCCAAACTTTCCACTGGTACTCAGCCAAGGATGTACAAACACTGAATAATGTAGGCCTATCTGTTACAACAGAATTATGTTACTGCCTACCATGCTATGTTGTTGTCTCTTTATGTAGTGTTGTGTTGTCTCTCTTGTCGTGATGTGTGTTTTGTCATATATTTTTATGTAATTTAGCCCCTGTCCCTTTTTCCTTTTGATAGGCCGTCATTGTAAATAAGAATTTGTTCTTAACTGACTTGCCTAGTCAAATAAAGGTTAATTAAAAAATACAAATAAAATAAAATACATTTAGCCCTCTGGGGGCGATTACCATTTTCAATTGGTTGTTCAGCACAGTACCGTGTCCGTTGAATTCAATGCTGCCCATTGTACCGTCTTACAGAACGAAACCATGAAGTTTATGCTAATACTCGGCAATATCATGGCGCGATTGACCAATAGAAGTTCACTATAGTTTCCAACATGTTCTGGATTGGCTGTTGATACCTAGCCTACTGTCAGCTTGCTAACAACCACTTGGCAAGCCACTCTGGACGATGCTAGAATGGCTAAGCGTTGCATTGATGTATACATATACCTCCTGTAATGCCTAAACCAAGCTGTTTCTAAAAACTCATGTTTTAAAATGGTGCAGTTCACATATTTTTAAGAGCAGAAATAAATGTAATAGTAATGGAAAGTTAGGATCTCCCTCTTAACAGTGGCCATGAAAGCTGCTTTCAAAGTGTGTTTCTCCCCGGATTGCATTAAGAAATGTTGTGAAATGACTGTGCACAAGGGCCTCAGGGGAAATTTGTAGGATTTGGGATGTCAATTTGTATCCCTCCATTTAGTATGATACAGTGCATTTGGAAATAATTTAGACCCTTTGACTTTTTCCACATTTTGTTATGTTACAACCTTATTCTAAAATGGATACAATACATTTTTCCCCTCATAAATCTACACCTAATACGACATAATGACAAAGTGAAAACAAGTTTTCAGACATTTTTGCAAAAACAAGAAATATCTTATTTACATAAATATACAGACCCTTTGCAATGAGACTCGTAATTGAGCTCAGATGCATCCTGTTTCCGTTGATATATGGATAAGACAGGAGAATTACACCAGCCCTCCTGCACATAGACTATTGCAGAATGCACAGCACCAATCAAAAGTTTGGACACACCTACTCATTCAAGGGATTTTCTTTATTGTTTACTATTTTTCACACTGTAGAATAATAGAGAAGACATCAAAACTATGAAATAACACATATGGAATCATGTAGTAACTAAAAAAAGTGCTAAACAACTCAAAATATATTTTAGATTTTTCAAAGTAGCCACGCTTTGCCTTGAAGACATCTTTGCACACTCTTGGCATTCTCTCAACCAGCTTCACCTGGAATGCTTTTCCAACAGTCTTGAAGGAGTTCCCACATATGCTGAGCACCTGTTGGCTGCTTTTCCTTCACTCTGCGGTCCAACTCATCCCAAACCATCTCATTTTGGATTTTGGTATTTTATTACGATGCCCATTAGCTGTTGCAAAAGCAGCAGCTACTCTTCCTGGGGTCCACACAGAGAACATCAACAGACAAGAGCGGCTCATACATTTTTTTTAAAGGCACACGTAGCCTACATATCAATGCATACACACAAACTATCTAGGTCAAATATGGGAGAGGCGTTGTGCTGTGAGGTGTTGCTTTATCTGTTTTTTGGGTTGAGGTTGGGTGATTGTGGAGGCCAGGTCATCTGATGCAGCACTCCATCACTCTCCTTCTTGGTCAGTAGCCCTTACACAGCCTCGAGGTGTGTTGGGTCATTGTCCTGTTGAAAAACAAATGATAGTCCGACTAAGTGCAAACAAGATGAGAAGGTGTATCGCTGCAGAATGCTGTGGTAGCCATGCTGGTTAACGGTGCCTTGAATTTAAAATTAATCACAGACAGTGTCACCAGCAAAGCACACCCACACCATCGCACCTCCTCCTTGATGCTTCACTGTGGGAACCATACGTGAGGAGATCATCCGTTCACCTACTATGCATCTCACAAAGATATGGAGGTTGGAACCAAAAGTCTCAAATTTGGACTCATCAGACCAAAGGACAGATTTCCAACGGCCTAATGTTCATTGCTCGTTTTTCTTGGCCTAAGCAAGTCTCTTCTTCTTATTGGTGTCCTTAAGTAGTGGTTTCTTTGTAGCAATTCAACCATGAACGTCTGATTCACTCATTCTCCTCTGAACAGTTGATGTTGAGATGTGTCTGTTACTTGAACTCTGTGAAGCATTTATTTGGGCTGCAAACTGAGGTGCAGTTAATTGCCTATTTCTGAGGCTGGTAACTCTAATGAACTTATCTTCTGCAGCAGAGGTAACTCTGGGTCTTCCTTTCCTGTGGTGGTCCTTCTGAGAGCCAGTTTCATCATAGCACTTGATGGTTTTTGTGACTGCACTTGATGAAACTTTCAAAGTTCTTGAAATTTTACGGATTGACTGAACTTCATGTCTTAAAGTAATGACGGACTGTTGTTTCTCATTGCTTCTTTGGACTGTTCTTGCCATAATATGGACTTGGTCTTTTACCACATAGGGCTATGTCCTGTTTACCACCCCTACCTTAATGCTCAAATTAAGAAGGAAAGAAAGATAAGGCACACCTGTTATTTGAAATGCATTCCAGGTGACTACCTCATGAAGCTAGTTGAGAGAATACCAAGAGTGTGCAAAGCTCTCATCAAGGCATCTCAAAAATAAAATATATTTTGATTTGTTTAACACTTTTTTGGTTACTACATGTTTCCATATGTGTTATTTCATAGTTTTGATGTCTTCACTATTATTCTACAATGTAAAATAAAGAAAAACCCTTGAATGAGTAGCTGTGTCCAAACTTTTGACTGGTACTATATTCTGGAGACTGAGACAGGGGTGGTCGGGGGTAATTTCCTCACTAACAATCATCTCTTTCTGTTGTCGGGTGTTGAGAGCCGCCATGTTCCCACAGATTAATTGTGAATGGACAGAATATGCCAGCTGCTGGAGCGAAATATACCTGCTATTGTTCCTTGTTAGACAGTGAACGTCCCACACTGAATGTGATGTTGAAAATTATTTGAAAATAAGTCTGTTAATTCACAGATATTTTCCAAAATAAAGCCATGTTTCAATGCATGTCACCGGAATCGGAAGTGAGACACCTAGCTGCCCTGGTTCTTTCTATGTGTTAATAGTAGAGGTGTCATAATACCTATAAAACCTAGCCGTCAAACAGGGTGATGGTTCCAATCATTTTTCCACCATTCATTTTTCCCATAGAGGATTTCAGAAACACTTAAAATAAGGGCTGTGTTTCGTGTTGGCTTACCTTGGCGTGAGGTTTTGATAACCATGTAAATCTCTCTCGGACGAGGTGACTTTTATCAATAGACTCACTGAATAAATGTGTTTGGCACAGGATAAAGATGAAACGATCTCTTGCTGCTATCCAAAGCCAAGGGATACTGAAGTTCCTGAAAAGGTTTGTCAGACAGTTTGTTAGTCCAGTGATGTTTGTTGGCATCTTATTTTATTTCCAATTCTGGTGGTTATTTACAAATGTTTGTGGTTCAAATTTCACTGTCTTAAAAAGGAAAAAGAAATAAACATGTTTGTCCAACCATAACACATGGATGGCTAATGCAGAAAGAATGAATTGATGGATTCCAGCTAACACAACCAGAACTTTCACATATACAGAGACAGGCAGCTATCATGGCATCAGTCTTTTTCGACTAGCTAGTGTATAGTGATATGAACTGGTAAAGCAAGTTTGGTTAGAATAGTTAATCAAACACAAGAGTATGTTGTCCATTGAAGTTGTTGTCTCTGGCTCTTTTGGTATCAGATTCAGAATGAGTAAGAGCAAGGTTTGTGGTAGTTTGAAAGAGTTTGATCCACCTTAGGCCAGGAGTGTTTCCAATCCACATAACCTGACAAGAAAACTCTCAGTCCTATAGTCATAGCACAGACGAAAAGGGAAGCTACCTAAAACAATAATATTTTGTCATGGCCTACGAATAGGACCCAGAGTTAAACCTGACCAGGTCATGAGATCAGGAAACACTCTAGGCCCCAGAAAAGACACTTACACATTTTGCCACACCACCTTGGGACCTATGGTGTCAACCTCTGGCAAATGACATGCAGTTCAAGAACGATTAATTCTTTTGGAATAACTTTTTACTGACTCAAGAGTCATGACTCATGATTTGTTTTTTTCTGAGTGAATTATATTAGTTAGTTTGTTTGTTAGTTTAGTTAGTTTGACCTACTGGCCGCAATGAATTATACAGCAAGATTAATATGCGATCCTTTGGTGATACTCCGACCAACAACTGTCTGTCATATGGTCGTAGGCAAAATAGATCATGCTGCAGGCAGCATAGAGAAGAAAAATATATTGAATGCAATTAATTGATTGTTGTATGTTATTATGGACACAGCTTTGTAGAACCAAAACATAAACAGCCTCTGCTCAACAAACTCGAGAATGGGTGGTGCACAATTGGCCCAGTGTAGGCCGTCATTGTAAATAAGAAGTTGTTTGTAACCGACTTGCCTCGTTAAATAAAGGTTAAATAAATTATTAGCGTTTGACGTTATTGATCATAATCTGCTGCTGGAAAAAGCGTAAGTATTATGGCTTTACATCCCCTGCTATATTGTGGATCTAGAGTTACCTGTCAAACAGAACACAGAGGGTGTTCTTTAATGGAATCCACTCCAACATAATCTAGGTAGAGTCAGGCATTCCCCAGAGCAGCTGTTTAGGCCCCTTACTTTTTCTATCTTTACTAATGACCTGCCACTGCCGCTGAGTGAAGCCTGTGTGTCTATGTACGCTGATGACTCAACACTATACACATCAGCTACCACAGCAGGTGTAATCACTGCCAGTGGCGGTTCTACACCATTTCAACTGGGGCCAGTTGTACTGTTAGAGGGGCCAGTTACATTAGACGTTATTGTTGTCATATCGTTTTCTTCACTGCATTGCAGGCATTAGCAGGCAAAAGACCATGTTAATAATCATCATCCTTGCCACTTTCTAATAACAGATGTAAAAAAAGAACGATAGCAAAAATGAGTTATGTAAAAATCATTTCATTCTGCACATTTAGGGGGGCAGCTGTCTAGGCCCCTTACTTTTTCAATCTTTACTAATGACTTGCCGCTGGTGCTAAGTGAAGCCTGTGTGTCTATGTATGCTGATGACTCAACACTATACACATCAGCTACCACAGCAGGTGAAATCACTGCAACACTTAAGAGCTGCAGTCAGTTTCAGAATGAGTGGCAAGAAATAAGTTAGTCCTAAATACATGAATTTCAAAAACTAAAGGCATTGTATTTGGGACCTAAAATTAAAACACTAAACCTCAACTAAATCTTGTACTGAATAATGTGGAAATGTAAGAAGTTGAGGAGACTAAACTTATTGGAGTTACCCTGGATTGTAAACTGTCATGGTCAAAACATATTGATACAACAGTAGCTAAGATGGGGAGAGGTCTGTCCATAATAAAGCACTGCTCTGCCTTCTTAACACTATCAACAAGGTTGGTCCTACAGGCCTTAGTTTTGTCGCACCTGGACTACTGTCCAGTCGTGTGGTCAGGTGCCACAAAGAGGGACTTAGGAAAATGACAATTGGCCCAGAACTGGACAGCATGGCTCACCCTTAAATGTACACAGAGCTAACATTAATATGCATGTCAGTCTCTCATGGCTCAAAGTAGAGATTTACTTAATCACTACTTGTATTTATGAGAAGTATTGACATGCTGAATGCCCCGAGCTGTCAGTTTAAACTACTAGCACACAACTCAGACAGCAAATCATACCCCACAAGACATGCCACCAGATCTCTTCATAGTCCCCAAATCCAGAACAGACTATGGAAGGTGCACAGTACTACATAGAGCCATGCCATGGCTACTATTCCACATCAAGTAACTCATTCAAGCAGTAAAATAGGATTTAAAAAATAGATAAAAATACACCTTATGGGACAGCAGGGACCATGAAGAGACACATAGGCACAGAAACGATAACATATGCACTATAGATACACACACATGGATTTTGCGTTGTCGATATGTGGTAGTAGAGTAGTGGCCTGAGGGCAAACCCTTAATGTGTTGTGAAATCTGTTTGGTAATGTAGTTAGTTTTATTGTATAGAACTGCCTTTATTTTGCTGGACCCCATGAAGAGAAACTGCTGCCTTGACAGCAGCTAATAGGAATCCATAACAAATGTTGGTCAATTAAGGATGTCATTTAGTCAGCTGCCATCGAGTGGCCTTTTTTGGGTACTTCAGATCTCAAATCTCTGGCCCTCTGTTTTGCCTCACATGTAAAATATACTTCAAAATAGAACAAAGCCACAAAGCATTACCTTAAATATAAACCAACTTAGATACCATAACCTTTATTTGATAAAAATGAACATTTTACCATGTCAAGTTACTTTCTCCTTCAACCATCTGGTCTATCAACTAGAAACCCATGCCCTATGGACACATGAAAAATAGCAATATTTTCAGTTAAAGTATGAGTTACCAAAGTTAGATTGCCTGTTAATGACAAAGATTTCAGTAATTTTGGGTAATTACCAGTAGCTTTGCAACCATATGACAGCTCCAATAAGCCCCTTATGGTGAACTAGAGGCTTGTAGAATCATTATTTTGAGAATTCAGTTCATAATTTGCTGTAGGGGGCACTATTGGGCATTACCAACTGAAATAAACATGAGTAAAGATGTATTTTATGTCAGTAAGAGCCGTACTTCCCTTCAGAGAAATGCGCCATAACAGCTGGCTAACGGTTTTGATTGACCTCTATACCATCTTAATATACTTGTTATGCGCAGAGTAAAGGTCTATATCATCTGTAGTTACCCATTTGACGCTTACGGACCTAGAGTTGACTGTTGGGCCTTTAATTGACATGGCACCATTACAAGATAAGGTAGAGGACACGCTCTGTGGTCAGAGGTAATGTCCTTTATAAACCTCATGTTAAACTTCTATTGTTATGACCCTCAGTCACTAGCAGGTCTACAATTGTCAGTATTTATCACTAGGAAATTGAGATGCTCAGTAAGACGGAGCAAAGAATCTGAATAGACTGTTAGAACATCCATTACTACAGGGCAACACTATTTTTATTGTTTTACAAGATGCCTTGCCTCCAATACAATAGTGTTGTCAACAAAAACACCTCAATGTTACAGCTGTGTTGCACTGCACCAGTTCAACACTCTCCCCTCCCTATAAATGCAAAGCCAGTAGGATCTATCAGAGAAGCCAGGAGTCCTGGTCTGAGGCTGGAGGCCGTAGCCTGGGGATGGAAGTGGTTTAGCTCTGGCCTCCCAGGGTGTGCTTGTCAAACAGGTACTCTGCCATCTTGTTTTTGACAGCATCCATCTTGGTGAGGTTGGTGATGTGGTCACCCAGCTTCTTAATGGCCTCCACCTGCTCATTCAGGTAATGGGTCTCCAGGAAGTCACACAGCTAAAGAGGGAAAACACAGGTCAGACAAGAGAATAACTACAGAATATTGTAGATACAGTAACACACGAGAGCCTGGTGGTAATGGCATAAGTGCAGATAATGTGTTTCCAGCTTTTTTATCTAGGCAAGTCAGTTAAGAACAAATTCTTATTGTAAATAATATTCTCATGTGGAACACTGGGTTAACTGCCTTGTTCAGGAGCAGAACATATTTCTACCTTGTCAGCTCGGGGATTCAATCCAGCAACCTTTATTTCTGGCCCAATGCTCTAACCACTAGACAACCTGCCACCATTTATGCAAACTTACGCATTAGCTGCATTGTGTGTATAGTGTGCATCTGTGGACTATTGTGTGCGTGTGAAGCAGGTCACACAATCTTGTGTCATTAGTTATCAGAGCTACAACAACCTGATCATCTCCTGGGACAGAACCTGTATTCTATGTGATATATACATGTGATGTCCAGTTCCAATATAACTTACATGGGGGTCAACCTTGTCAGAGGCAATCTTGTGCAGGTCCAGCAGGGCCTGGTTCACATTCTTCTCCAGCTGCAGAGCACACTGCATGGCCTCCAGCCCATTGCCCCACTCATCACGTTCTGGCTTCTACACAGGACAGAGTGAACACAAAAGTGTTAGGGACTACTAGCAGACATTAAGGTTAGGATAAAGTGAACAGAGTTACACCCCTCACACTGTCAGTTCAGTGGTTAGAGGCAGTATGTTCAGGACTACTCCAGGTTCTCTAGATCAACTTAATGCTGATCCTCCATGGAGTAAAGACATTTCTATCAGTCTACATTCTAAATGTGTTTTTAGATGCTCAGGGACTCACCTTGATGTCCTGGAGTAAAATACGTCCACCTCTCTTGTTCTGGAAGGAGAGTAGCTTGTCGGCGTGCTCCCGCTCCTCGTCGCTGTTCTCCTTGAAGAAATGCGCGAAGCCAGGCAGAGCCACATCGTCACGGGAGAAATAGAAAGCCTGGATGGATAAACATTAAACAGTGTTTAGAAGAAAGAACATGACAGCATTCTGTTCTTGTTGTGGCAACTAAACATGATGACAAAGGCATGAATCAGTCTAGTCTGTAGTCTACTTGGTAACCTGACAAGTAACCCGTCAAGGAGTTGTTACGCGCTCTGTCCAAGGTAGGATAGATTCCCGGCTTCATTTGAATGTTATATCTACCTGAAAGCTCTTAATAACAAAGTAAAAACTCAAATATGAACTTCAGGGAGTTAGACTTCTTGGTTCTTTAATTGTCTAGGCGTGTAGAAAAGTCAGGTGAAAAATGGCATTTAGACCCAGGAATAATAATACACAGGTAGATCAACTAAACGGTCATCTTGGTAGACTCCTTACCATTGAAGTGTAGGTGAAGGAGGCAAACATCTCCATGTTGATCATCCGGTTGATGGCAACTTCGCAATCGTGGTGATAGTTCTGGCGGATCTGAGACTCCATCTTGGCAGATTTTCTTTTATATCAAAATGAAATATACAAAAATAAAGTTCCTTCGACTATTTTACTATTACAGTTAAAGTAAGTGTTACGTTATCAATCCGGAATGTTCTATAATGCGGGACGAAGGCAGAGGAGTTCCGTTCAATCACTGTTGAAGCAAGAACTTCTTCATGCGTCTTCTCAGACTTGTGAACTGGAAGGAGCCTTGTTCCCTCTATTTATTGTTCCGAACGGAACGCGTCAGTGAACTCCACCCTCACAGAGCGTAGCCAATCACCTTTAGAATTTCAACAGGAACTAGGCGGATCATTTGATGACGAGCCCACTGATACACCTCATGACCTAAAGCAATGATTATTTATTATATTAACAAGAGAGACGAGTGACCACTCTAACAATGGAAATACATGTGTTCAACGATTGAAGACAGGCAAGATTCTAACCAATGAGAGGGCAGGTACGCGTGTAAACAACACGCACAACTAAACGTCGTTTTTCTCAAAGTTGCCGGAATACAACGTGCATCAACATATAATATATGTGTCGGCGTTTGTAAAAGCTTAACCATTACGAAATTTCTATTCGATCTAAATCCTTTAGTAATTTGACACTCTGTTATTTACCACCACACATAAATGGCCTTATCTCACGCGGACAGATTTTGGGCGGAGTAAATGCTCTCGCCTTGACCTCTTCATCTCGGTCTGTTATTTTTTTTAAACTTGTTGTTACGGTCACGACCGGGTCAATCATGTGACCAGCCGCACAAAGTTATAAACAGTAAGTAATACTGTAAATGGTTAACCATTACATAACTCTTTCAATTGAAGTTCTGGAGGGTGACACAGTGTTTTTAGTCTGTACTCTTTCCCCCTCCCCCTCTCTCCCTATTGCTCCCTCCCACTATTATTACCAGGGGCGCAACTTTGGTTTTAGATGTGGGGGGACATATATATTTATATTTTTTGAACCTCCTGAGACGGGCCGCAGTCCGGAACCTCCTGAGACGGGCTGCAGTCCGGAACCTCCAGCGACGGCCCGCTTTCCGGACCCTCCAGCGACGGCCCGCAATCCAGAGTCTTCAGCGGCGGCCCGCAGTCCAGAACCTCCAGCGGCGGTACATCATGGGCGAGAAACATATTGTTTTTCTTAAAATCAATTATAGTAGTAGCAAGCTATCAAAGTTGACCTCCGGTCCTCAAATGCTCTTCCAAATCAATTTTCATGTACAGTCGTGGCCAAAAGTTTTGAGAATGACACAAATATTAATTTTCACAAAGTCTGCTGCCTCAGATTGTATGATAGCAATTTCCATATACTGTACTCCAGAATGTCATTCCAAATCAATTTTCATGTACAGTCGTGGCCAAAAGTTTTGAGAATGACACAAATATTAATTTTCACAAAGTCTGCTGCCTCAGATTGTATGATAGCAATTTGCATATACTGTACTCCAGAATGTTATGAAGAGTGATCAGATGAATTGCAATTCATTGCAAAGTCCCTCTTTGCCATGCAAATGAACTGAATCCCAAATAAACATTTCCACTGCATTTCAGCCCTGCCACAAAAGAACCAGCTGACATCATGTCAGTGATTCTCTCATTAACACAGATATGAATGTTGACGAGGACAAGGCTCGAGATCACTCTGTCATGCTGATTGAGTTCGAATAACAGACTGGAAGCTTCGAAATGAGGGTGGTGTTTGGAATTATTGTTCTTCCTCTGTCAACCATGGTTACCTGCAAGGAAACACGTGCCGTCATCATTGCTTTGCACAAAAAGGGCTTCACAGGCAAGGATATTGCTGCCAGTAAGATTGCACCTAAATCAACCATTTATTGGATCATCAAGAACTTCAAGGAGAGTGGTTCAATTGTTATGAAGAAGGCTTCGGGGCGCCCAAGAAAGTCAAGCGCCAGGACCATCTCCTAAAGTTGATTCAGCTGCGGGATCTGGGCACCACCAGTACAGATCTTGCTCAAGAATGACAGCAGGCGCGTGTGAGTGCATCTGCACGCACAGTGAGGCGAAGACTTTTGGAGGATGGCCTGGTGTCAAGAAGGGCAGCAAAGAAGCCACTTCTCTCCAAGAAAAACATCAGGGACAGACTGATATTCTGCAAAAGGTACAGGGATTGGATTGCTGAGGACTGGGGTAAAGTCATTTTCTCTGATGAATCCCCTTTCCGATTGTTTGGGGCATCTGGAGAAAAGCTTGTCCGAGAAGACAAGGTGAACGCTACCATCAGTCCGGTGTCATTCCAACAGTAAGGCATCCTGAGACCATTCATGTGTGGGGTTGCTTCTCAGCCAAGTGAGTGGGCTCACTCACAATTTTGTCGAAGAACTCAGCCATGAATATAGAATGGTACCAACACATCCTCCGAGAGCAACTTCTCCCAACCATCCAGGAACAGTTTGGTGACGAACAATGCCTTTTCCAGAATGATGGAGTACCTTGCCATAAGGCAAAAGTGATAACTAAGTGGCTCAGGGAACAAAACATGAATATTGTGGGTCCATGGCCAGGAAACTCCCCAGACCTTAATCCCATTGAGAACTTGTGGTCAATCCTCAAGAGGCGGGTGGACAAACAAAAACCCACAAACTCCAAGCATTGATTATGCAAGATTGGGCTGCCATCAGTCAGGATGTGGCCCAGAAGTTAATTGACAGCATGCCAGGGCAGATTACAGAGGTCTTGAAAAAGAAGGGTTAACACTGCAAATATTGACTCTTTGCATCAACTTCATGTAATTGTCAATAAAAGCCTTTGACACTTATGAAATGCTTGTAATTATACTTCAGTATTCCATAGTAACATCTGACAAAAATATCTAAAGACACTGAAGCAGCAAACTTGGTGGAAATTAATATTTGTGTCATTCTCAAAACTTTTGGCCATGACTGTAGACTTGATTGTGTGTTTTGGATCATTGTCTTGCTGCATGACCTAGCTGCGCTTCAGCTTCAGCTCACAGACGGATGGCCTGACATTCTGCTGTAGAATTCTCTGATACAGAGCAGATTTCATGGTTCCTTCTGTTAAGGCAAATCATCAAGGTCCTGAGGCAGCAAAGCATCCCCAAACCATCACACTACCACTACCATGCTTGACCGTTGGTATGAGGTTCTTACTGTGGAATGCAGTGCTCGGTTTTCGCCAGACATAATGGGACCCATCCGTTGTATAGGAATTCATGTCCAGTCCTAATAGGTTGAAAATTCTATTATGAATAAAAGTATTGTGTTGGTCTACCTGGAAACAGAGAGGCTAATTACTTTGGACTTTTCAGACTGATTTTATTACTCCAAAATGAATGAAAATAAAATCATGCTGACACGATCTAAAATATAATTTTTCTAGAAATGAGCCCAACACCATATCGGTCCATATTATCAGGCAGGTGTGTTATTTAGCAATAAGCATGATAACCTGTAGCATGGGGTTGCCCATCTTCATTTACCCCAGTGAGCTAATCATTAGCTAGATCATGAACTCAAAACATTATCTTGTTGCTGGCAACATAGGCTATTGCTGACTTGACTGTCCCAAACTTTCCACTGGTACTCAGCCAAGGATGTACAAACACTGAATAATGTAGGCCTATCTGTTACAACAGAATTATGTTACTGCCTACCATGCTATGTTGTTGTCTCTTTATGTAGTGTTGTGTTGTCTCTCTTGTCGTGATGTGTGTTTTGTCATATATTTTTATGTAATTTAGCCCCCGTCCCTTTTTCCTTTTGATAGGCCGTCATTGTAAATAAGAATTTGTTCTTAACTGACTTGCCTAGTCAAATGAAGGTTAATTAAAAAATACAAATAAAATAAAATACATTTAGCCCTCTGGGGGCGATTACCATTTTCAATTGGTTGTTCAGCACAGTACCGTGTCCGTTGAATTCAATTCTGCCCATTGTTCCGTCTTACAGAACGAAACCATGAAGTTTATGCTAATACTCGGCAATATCATGGCGCGATTGACCAATAGAAGTTCACTATAGTTTCAAACATGTTCTGGATTGGCTGTTGATACCTAGCCTGCTGTCAGCTTGCTAACAACCACTTGGCAAGATAGAATGGCTGGACAATGCACTGGACAATGCTAGAATGGCTAAGCGATGCATTGATGTATACATATTGTCACAATCTTCTTCGTCAGATGATAAAGAAAAATCATTGTCGGACCAAAACGCAGCAGGGTTATGTGCACTCATCTTCTTTTATTGAATTGGCAAAGAAGGAAAAACCAAAATAAACACGTACCCAATACACACCGCTGAATAACAGGGCATTAAGGCTATACCTAGCACAACCTCCCACAAACTACCAACACAAACACATACCTATATATAGGACTCTCAATCAGAGGCAACTAGGAAACACATGCCTCCAATTGAGAGTCCAACACCCAATGACCTAAACAAAGAAATACTAATACTAGAATGAACATAGAAATACAAAACATATAACATAGCCCAAAACCCGGAAATAATAAATCAAATACCCTTCTAAACAACCAACCACCCCGAACCACATAAAACAAATACCCCCTGCCACGTCCTGACCCAAACTACAATACAAATAACCCCTATTACTGGTCAGGACGTGACACATATACCTCCTGTAACGCCTAAACCAAGCTGTTTCTAAAAACTCATGTTTTAAAATGGTGCAGTTCACATATTTTTAAGAGCAGAAATAAATGTAGTAGTAATGGAAAGCTAGGATCTCCCTCTTAACAGTGGCCATGAAAGCTGCTTTCAAAGTGTGTTTCTCCCCGGATTGCATTAAGAAATGTTGTGAAATGACTGTGCACAAGGGCCTCAGGGGAAATTTGTAGGATTTGGGATGTCAATTTGTATCCCTCCATTTAGTATGATACAGTGCATTTGGAAATAATTTAGACCCCTTGACTTTTTCCACATTTTGTTATGTTACAACCTTATTCTAAAATGGATACAATACATTTTTCCCCTCATAAATCTACACCTAATACGACATAATGACAAAGTGAAAACAGGTTTTCAGACATTTTTGCAAAAACGAGAAATACCTTATTTACATAAGTATACAGACCCTTTGCCATGAGACTCGAAATTGAGCTCAGATGCATCCTGTTTCCATTGATAATCCTTGCGCTACTTCTACAACTTGATTGGAGTCCACCTATGGTACATTCAATTGATTGGACATGATTTGGAAAGGCACACACCTGTCTATATAAGGTCCCACAGTTGACAGTGCATGTCAGAGCAAAAGGTCCAAGGAATTGTTTGTAGAGCTCCGAGACAGGATTGTGTCGAGGCACACATCTGGGGAAGGGTACCAAAAAATGTCTGCAGCATTGAAGGTCCCCAAGAACACAGTGGCCTCCATCATTCAAAAATTGAAGAAGTTTGGAACCACTAAGACTCTTCCTAGAACTGGCCGCCCAGCCAAACTGAGCAATCGGAGAAGAAGGGCCTTGGTCCGGGAGGGGATCAAGAACCCGACGATCACTCTGACAGAGCTCTAGAGTTCCTCTGTGTAGATGGGGGAACCTTCCAGAAGGACAACCATCTCTGCAGCACTCCACCAATCAGGCCTTTATGGGAGAGTGGCCAGACGGAAGACACTCCTCAGTAAAAGGCACATGACAGCCCGCTTGTATTTTACCAAAAGGCATCTAAAGACTCTCAGACCATGAGAAATAAGATTCTCTGGTCTGATGAAACCAAGACTGAACTTTTTGGCCTGAATGCCAAGCGTCACGTCTGGAGCAAACCTGGCACCATCCCTACAGTGAATCATGGTTATGGCAGCATCATGCTGTGGGGATGTTTTTCAGTGGCAGGGACTGGGAGACTAGTAAGGATCGAGGGAAAGATGAATGTAGAAAGGTACAGAGAGATTCTTGATGAAAACCTGCTCCAGAGCATTCAGGACCTCAGACTGGGGCGAAGGTTCACCTTCCAACAGGACAACGACTCTAAGCACACAGCCAAGACATCGCAGGAGTAGCTTCGGGACAAGTCTCTGAATGTCCTTGAGTGGCCCAGCCAGAGCCCGGACATGAACCTGATCGAACATCTCTGGAGAGAACTGAAAATAGCTGTGTAGCTCCCCATCCAACCTGACACAGCTTGAGAGGATCGGCAGAGAAGAATGTGACAAATACAGGTGTGCCAAGCTTGTAGTGTCATACCCAAGAACACGCCAGGCTGTAATCGCTGCCAAAGGTTCTTCAACAAAGTACTGAGTAAAGGGTCTGAATACTTATGTAAATGTGACATTGCCAGGGTTTTTTTCTTAATAGAGATTTTCAAAAATGTCTGAAAACCTGTTTTTGCTGCGTCATTATGGGGTATTGTGTGTAGACTGATGACGGGGAGATTTTTTAAAATCTGCTTTAGAATAAGGCTTTAACGTCACAAAATGTGGAAAAAGTCAAGGGGTCTGAATACTTTCTGAATGCACTGTATATGGCCATTAAGGCCAGATGGTTCTTCAAGATGTTTAGACGTTCATAGGTGACCAGCAGGGTCAAATAATAATCACAGTGGTTATAGAGGACGCAACAGGTCAGCACCTCAGGAGTAAAGGTCAGTTGGCTTCTCATAGCCCAGCATTCAGAGGTTGAGAGGTCGATGGAGACAGAGGAGAAACTAAACAGCAGGTCCCGGGATAAAGTAACATGTCCAGTGAACAGGTCAGGGTTCCACAGCAAGACTAATATGCAATCCTTTGGTGATGTGCTCCGACCAACAACTGTCTGTCATATGGTCGTAGGCAAAATAGATCATGCTGCAGGCAGCATAGAGAAGAAAAATATATTGAATCCTTTGGTGATGTGCTCCGACCAACAACTGTCTGTCATATGGTCGTAGGCAAAATAGATCATGCTGCAGGCAGCATAGAGAAGAAAAATATATTGAATGCAATTAATTGATTGTTTTATGTTATTATGGACACAGCTTTGTAGAACCATAACATAAACAGCCTCTGCTCAACAAACTCGAGAATGGGTGGTGCACAATTGGCCCAGTGTAGGCCGTCATTGTAAATAAGAAGTTGTTTGTAACCGACTTGCCTCGTTAAATAAAGGTTAAATAAATTATTAGAGTTTGACGTTATTGATCATAATCTGCTGCTGGAAAAAGCGTAAGTATTATGGCTTTACATCCCCTGCTATATTGTGGATCTAGAGTTACCTGTCTAACAGAACACAGAGGGTGTTCTTTAATGGAATCCACTCCAACATAATCTAGGTAGAGTCAGGCATTCCCCAGAGCAGCTGTTTAGGCCCCTTACTTTTTCTATCTTTACTAATGACCTGCCACTGGCGCTGAGTGAAGCCTGTGTGTCTATGTACGCTGATGACTCAACACTATACACATCAGCTACCACAGCAGGTGTAATCACTGCCAGTGGCGGTTCTACACCATTTCAACTGGGGCCAGTTGTACTGTTAGAGGGGCCAGTTACATTAGACGTTATTGTTGTCATATCGTTTTCTTCACTGCATTGCAGGCATTAGCAGGCAAAAGACCATGTTAATAATCATCATCCTTGCCACTTTCTAATAACAGATGTAAAAAAAGAACGATAGCAAAAATGTGTTATGTAAAAATCATTTCATTCTGCACATTTAGGGGGGCAGCTGTCTAGGCCCCTTACTTTTTCAATCTTTACTAATGACTTGCCGCTGGTGCTAAGTGAAGCCTGTGTGTCTATGTATGCTGATGACTCAACACTATACACATCAGCTACCACAGCAGGTGAAATCACTGCAACACTTAAGAGCTGCAGTTTCAGAATGAGTGGCAAGAAATAAGTTAGTCCTAAATACATGAATTTCAAAAACTAAAGGCATTGTATTTGGGACCTAAAATTAAAACACTAAACCTCAACTAAATCTTGTACTGAATAAGGTGGAAATGTAAGAAGTTGAGGAGACTAAACTTATTGGAGTTACCCTGGATTGTAAACTGTCATGGTCAAAACATATTGATACAACAGTAGCTAAGATGGGGAGAGGTCTGTCCATAATAAAGCACTGCTCTGCCTTCTTAACACTATCAACAAGGTTGGTCCTACAGGCCTTAGTTTTGTCGCACCTGGACTACTGTCCAGTCGTGTGGTCAGGTGCCACAAAGAGGGACTTAGGAAAATTACAATTGGCCCAGAACTGGGCAGCACGGCTCACCCTTAAATGTACACAGAGCTAACATTAATATGCATGTCAATCTCTCATGGCTCAAAGTAGAGATTTACTTAATCACTACTTGTATTTGTGAGAAGTATTGACATGCTGAATGCCCCGAGCTGTCGGTTTAAACTACTAGCACACAACTCAGACACCAAATCATACCCCACAAGACATGCCACCAGGTCTCTTCATAGTCCCCAAATCCAGAACAGATTATGGAAGGTGCACAGTACTACATAGAGCCATGACATGGCTACTATTCCACATCAAGTAACTCATACAAGCAGTAAAATAAGATTTAAAAAATAGATAAAAATACACCTTATGGGACAGCAGGGACCATGAAGAGACACATAGGCACAGAAACAATAACATATGCACTATAGATACACACACATGGATTTTGCGTTGTCGACATGTGGTAGTAGAGTAGTGGCCTGAGGGCAAACCCTTAATGTGTTGTGAAATCTGTTTAGTAATGTAGTTAGTTTTATTGTATAGAACTGCCTTTATTTTGCTGGACCCCATGAAGAGTAACTGCTGCCTTGACAGCATCTAATAGGGATCCATAACAAATGTTGGTCAATTAAGGATGTCATTTAGTCAGCTGCCATCTAGTGGCGTTTTTGGGTACTTCAGATCTCAAATCTCTGGCCCTCTGTTTGGCCTCACCACATGTAAAATATACTTCAAAATAGAATGACAAAGCCACAAAACATCACCTTAAATATAAATTAACTTAGATACCATTACCTCTATAAAAATGTTAATTTTACCATGTCAAGTTACTTTCCCCTTCAACTATCTGGTCTAACTAGAAACCCATGCCCTATGGACACATGAAAAATAGCAATATTTTCAGTTAAAGTATGAGTTACCAAAGTTAGATTCCCTGTTAACTACAGAAGACTTCAGTAATTTTGGGTAATTACCAGTAGCTTTGCAACCATATAACAGCTCCAATAAGCCCCTTATGGTGAACTAGAGGCTTTGTAGAATCATTATTTTGAGAATTCAGTTCATAGTTTGCTGTAGGGGAACTATTGGGCATTACCACCTGAAACAAAATGAGTTAAGATTTTTTTTTAAATTCAGTAAGAGCCAAACTTCCCATCACCAGAGAAATACGCCATATGGATTGACCGAGCAGGACGCAAGGGTTTGATTTACCTCTAGGCCGTCTAATGACGACATTTTGAGATACACAGAGTAAAGGTCCACATTGACTGTAGTTACCCATTTCACTTTTAGGGGTAGAGTTAACAGTTTGGCCCTTATTTGACATGATGTCTTTAACATATCTTGTAATAGTGCCCTCTGTGGTCAAAGGTAATGTCCGCTAAACCTCATGTTAAACTTCTATTGTTATGACCCTGTCACTAGTAGGTCTACAATTGTCAGTATTTATCACTAGGAAATTGAGATGCTCAGTAAGACAGAGCAAAGAACCTGAATAGACTGTTACAACATCCATTACTACAGGACAACACTTAGAAAATAATATTTTAGTGAGCTTTTTAATTGTTTTACAAGATGCCTTGAATCCAAAATACAGTAGTGTTGTCAACAAAAACACCTCAATGTTACAGCTGTGTTGCACAGCACCAGTTTAACACTCTACCCTCCCTATAAATGCAAAGCCAGTAGGATCTATCAGAGAAGCCAGGAGTCCTGGTCTGAGGCTGGATGCCGTAGCCTGGGGATGGAAGTGGTTTAGCTCTGGCCTCCCAGGGTGTGCTTGTCAAACAGGTACTCTGCCATCTTGTTTTTGACAGCATCCATCTTGGTGAGGTTGGTGATGTGGTCACCCAGCTTCTTAATGGCCTCCACCTGCTCATTCAGGTAATGGGTCTCCAGGAAGTCACACAGCTAAAGAGGGAAAACACAGGTCAGACAAGAGAATAACTACAGACTATTGTAGATACAGTAACACACAAGAGCCTGGTGGTAATGGCATAAGTGCAGATAATGCGTTTCCAGCTTTTTTTAACTAGACAAGTCAGTTAAGAACAAGTTCTTATCTACAATGAGATCCTAACGTGGAACAGTGGGTTAACTGCCTTGTTCAGGGACAGAACATATTTTTACCTTGTCAGCTCGGGGATTCAATCCAGCAACCTTTATTACTGGCCCAACGCTCTAACCACTAGACAACCTGCCGCCATTTATGCAAACTTAGGCATTAGCTGCATTGTGTGCGTATAGTGTGCATCTGTGGACTATTGTGTGCGTGTGAAGCAGGTCACAATCTTGTGTCATTAGTTATCAGAGCTACAACATCCTGCTCATCTCCTGGGACAGAACCTGTATTCTATGTGATATATACATGTGATGTGCAGATCCACCATAACTTACATGGGGGTCAACCTTGTCAGAGGCAATCTTGTGCAGGTCCAGCAGGGCCTGGTTCACATTCTTCTCCAGCTGCAGAGCACACTGCATGGCCTCCAGCCCATTGCCCCACTCATCACGTTCTGGCTTCTACACAGGACAGAGTGAACACAGAAGTGTTAGGGACTACTAGCAGACATTAAGGTTAGGATAAAGTGAACAGAGTTACACCCCTCACACTGTCAGTTCAGTGGTTAGAGGTAGTATGTTCAGGACTACTCCAGGTTCTCTAGATCAACTTAATGCTGTAGACACTCCATGGAGTAAAGACATATCTATCAGTCTACAATCTAACTGGGTTTTAGATGCTCAGGGGCTCACCTTGATGTCCAGGAGTAAAATGCGTCCACCTCTCTTGTTCTGGAAGGAGAGTAGCTTGTCGGCGTGCTCCCGCTCCTCGTCGCTGTTCTCCTTGAAGAAATGCGCTTAGCCAGGCAGAGCCACATCGTCACGGGAGAAATAGAAAGCCTGGGTGGATAAACATTAAACAGTGTTTAGAAGAAAGAACATGACAGCATTCTGTTCTTGTTGTGGCAACTAAACTTGATGACAAAGGCATGAATCAGTCTAGTCTGTAGTCTACTTGGTAACCTGACAAGTAACCCGTCAAGGAGTTGTTACGCGCTCTGTCCAAGGTAGGATAGATTCCCGGCTTCATTTGAATGTTATATCTACCTGAAAGCTCTTAATAACAAAGTAGACCTCAAATATGAACTAGAGGGAGTTACATTTCTTGGCTCTTTAATTGTCTAGGCCTGTAGAAAAGTCAGGTGAAAAATGGCATTTAGACCGAGGAATAATAATACACAGGTAGATCAACTAAACGGTCATCTTGGTAGACTTCTTACCATTGAAGTGTAGGTGAAGGAGGCAAACATCTCCATGTTGATCATCCGGTTGATGGCAGCTTCGCAATCGTGGTGATAGTTCTGGCGGATCTGAGACTCCATCTTGGCAGATTTTCTTTTATATCAAAATAAAGTGTAGAAAAATAAAGTTCCTTCGACTATTTTGCTATTACAGTTCAAGTAAGTGTTACTTATCAATCCGGAATGTTCTATAATGCGGGACGAAGGCAGAGGAGTTCTGTTCAATCACTGTTGAAGCAAGAACTTCTTCATGCGTCTTCTCAGACTTGTGAACTGGAAGGAGCCTTGTTCCCTCTATTTATTGTTCCGAACGGAACGCGTCAGTGAACTCCACCCTCACAGAGCGTAGCCAATCACCTTTAGAATTTCAACAGGAACTAGGCGGATCATTTGACGACGAGCCCACTGATACACCTCATGACCTAAAGCAATGATTATTTATTATATTAACAAGAGAGACGAGTGACCACTCTAACAATGGAAATACATGTGTTCAACGATTGAAGACAGGCAAGATTCTAACCAATGAGAGGGCAGGAACGCGTGTAAACAACAGTCACAACTAAACGTCGTTTTTCTCAAAGTTGCCGGAATGCAACGTGCATCAACATATAATATATATGTCGGCGTTTGTAAAAGCTTTTGTAAAAGCTTAAACATTACGAAACTTCTATTCGATCAAAAAAAATGTAACACTCTGTTATATACCTCCACACAAATAAATGGCTTTATCTCACGCGGACAGATTTTGGGCGGAGTAAATGCTCTCGCCTTGACCTCTTCATCTCGGTCTGTAATTTAATTTGTTTATTACAAAGTAACATTTTCTTGGAAACAACTAAAGCAGTAGTATCAGCCAAAAGCAATGCTACAGTGCAGGTCTAACTACAGCGCTTATTGTTGAAAAAGGTGTGTGTGTTATATCATTAGAAGAAAATAGGAATAATTTGAACACTCATTCTAATATTGGGCTAATTGAGAAATAGTCTATGTCTACATTTGATTTAGGATATAAAAGGAATGGAACTTTGAGACGCAGTTCTGTAAACTTCTGTTTCATTCTCTAAGAGCACATGTTTCAGTAGCACATGTAGCTTTATTATGTACCTTTTCCAGAATGCAGTCAAAAGAAAAACTGTAGGGTTTATGACACTTTTTTCATATCAATTCAATTTTCAGTATGAGGTATGGGAATACAGTAGTGGACAGAGAAAGTACATCATGGGCGAGAAACATATTGTTTTTCTTAAAATCAATTATAGTAGTAGCAAGCTATCAAAGTTGACCTCCGGTCCTCAAATGCTCTTCCAAATCAATTTTCATGTACAGTCGTGGCCAAAAGTTTTGAGAATGACACAAATATTAATTTTCACAAAGTCTGCTGCCTCAGATTGTATGATAGCAATTTCCATATACTGTACTCCAGAATGTCATTCCAAATCAATTTTCATGTACAGTCGTGGCCAAAAGTTTTGAGAATGACACAAATATTAATTTTCACAAAGTCTGCTGCCTCAGATTGTATGATAGCAATTTGCATATACTGTACTCCAGAATGTTATGAAGAGTGATCAGATGAATTGCAATTCATTGCAAAGTCCCTCTTTGCCATGCAAATGAACTGAATCCCAAATAAACATTTCCACTGCATTTCAGCCCTGCCACAAAAGAACCAGCTGACATCATGTCAGTGATTCTCTCATTAACACAGATATGAATGTTGACGAGGACAAGGCTCGAGATCACTCTGTCATGCTGATTGAGTTCGAATAACAGACTGGAAGCTTCGAAATGAGGGTGGTGTTTGGAATTATTGTTCTTCCTCTGTCAACCATGGTTACCTGCAAGGAAACACGTGCCGTCATCATTGCTTTGCACAAAAAGGGCTTCACAGGCAAGGATATTGCTGCCAGTAAGATTGCACCTAAATCAACCATTTATTGGATCATCAAGAACTTCAAGGAGAGTGGTTCAATTGTTATGAAGAAGGCTTCGGGGCGCCCAAGAAAGTCAAGCGCCAGGACCATCTCCTAAAGTTGATTCAGCTGCGGGATCTGGGCACCACCAGTACAGATCTTGCTCAAGAATGACAGCAGGCGCGTGTGAGTGCATCTGCACGCACAGTGAGGCGAAGACTTTTGGAGGATGGCCTGGTGTCAAGAAGGGCAGCAAAGAAGCCACTTCTCTCCAAGAAAAACATCAGGGACAGACTGATATTCTGCAAAAGGTACAGGGATTGGATTGCTGAGGACTGGGGTAAAGTCATTTTCTCTGATGAATCCCCTTTCCGATTGTTTGGGGCATCTGGAGAAAAGCTTGTCCGAGAAGACAAGGTGAACGCTACCATCAGTCCGGTGTCATTCCAACAGTAAGGCATCCTGAGACCATTCATGTGTGGGGTTGCTTCTCAGCCAAGTGAGTGGGCTCACTCACAATTTTGTCGAAGAACTCAGCCATGAATATAGAATGGTACCAACACATCCTCCGAGAGCAACTTCTCCCAACCATCCAGGAACAGTTTGGTGACGAACAATGCCTTTTCCAGAATGATGGAGTACCTTGCCATAAGGCAAAAGTGATAACTAAGTGGCTCAGGGAACAAAACATGAATATTGTGGGTCCATGGCCAGGAAACTCCCCAGACCTTAATCCCATTGAGAACTTGTGGTCAATCCTCAAGAGGCGGGTGGACAAACAAAAACCCACAAACTCCAAGCATTGATTATGCAAGATTGGGCTGCCATCAGTCAGGATGTGGCCCAGAAGTTAATTGACAGCATGCCAGGGCAGATTACAGAGGTCTTGAAAAAGAAGGGTTAACACTGCAAATATTGACTCTTTGCATCAACTTCATGTAATTGTCAATAAAAGCCTTTGACACTTATGAAATGCTTGTAATTATACTTCAGTATTCCATAGTAACATCTGACAAAAATATCTAAAGACACTGAAGCAGCAAACTTGGTGGAAATTAATATTTGTGTCATTCTCAAAACTTTTGGCCATGACTGTAGACTTGATTGTGTGTTTTGGATCATTGTCTTGCTGCATGACCTAGCTGCGCTTCAGCTTCAGCTCACAGACGGATGGCCTGACATTCTGCTGTAGAATTCTCTGATACAGAGCAGATTTCATGGTTCCTTCTGTTAAGGCAAATCATCAAGGTCCTGAGGCAGCAAAGCATCCCCAAACCATCACACTACCACTACCATGCTTGACCGTTGGTATGAGGTTCTTACTGTGGAATGCAGTGCTCGGTTTTCGCCAGACATAATGGGACCCATCCGTTGTATAGGAATTCATGTCCAGTCCTAATAGGTTGAAAATTCTATTATGAATAAAAGTATTGTGTTGGTCTACCTGGAAACAGAGAGGCTAATTACTTTGGACTTTTCAGACTGATTTTATTACTCCAAAATGAATGAAAATAAAATCATGCTGACACGATCTAAAATATAATTTTTCTAGAAATGAGCCCAACACCATATCGGTCCATATTATCAGGCAGGTGTGTTATTTAGCAATAAGCATGATAACCTGTAGCATGGGGTTGCCCATCTTCATTTACCCCAGTGAGCTAATCATTAGCTAGATCATGAACTCAAAACATTATCTTGGTGCTGGCAACATAGGCTATTGCTGACTTGACTGTCCCAAACTTTCCACTGGTACTCAGCCAAGGATGTACAAACACTGAATAATGTAGGCCTATCTGTTACAACAGAATTCTGTTACTGCCTACCATGCTATGTTGTTGTCTCTTTATGTAGTGTTGTGTTGTCTCTCTTGTCGTGATGTGTGTTTTGTCATATATTTTTATGTAATTTAGCCCCCGTCCCTTTTTCCTTTTGATAGGCCGTCTTGTAAATAAGAATTTGTTCTTAACTGACTTGCCTAGTCAAATGAGGTTAAATAAAAAATACAAATAAAATAAAATACATTTAGCCCTCTGGGGGCGATTACCATTTTCAATTGTTTGTTCACACAGTACCGTGTCCGTTGAATTCAATTCTGCCCATTGTTCCGTCTTACAGAACGAAACCATGAAGTTTATGCTAATACCTGCAATATCATGGTGCGATTGACCAATAGAAGTTCACTATAGTTATCCAACATGGTCTGGATTGGCTGTTGATACCTAGCCTGCTGTCAGCTTGCTTAACAACCACTTGGCAAGATAGAATGGCTGGACAATTGCACTGGACAATGCTAGAATGGCTAAGCGATGCATTGATGTATACATAGTGTCACAATCTTCTTCGTCAGATGATAAAGAAAAAATCATTGTCGGACCAAAACGCAGCAGGGTTATGTGCACTCATCTTCTTTTATTGAATTGGCAAAGAAGGAAAAACCAAATAAACACGTACCAATACACACCGCTGATAACAGGGCATTAAGGCTATACCTAGCACAACCCCCACAAACTACCAACACAACACATACCTATATAGGACTCTCAATCAGAGGCAACTAGGAAACACATGCCTCCAATTGAGAGTCCAACACCCAATGACCTAAACAAAGAAATACTAATACTAGAATGAACATAGAAATACAAAACATATAACATAGCCCAAAACCCGTAAATAATAAATCAAATACCCTTCTTAAACAACCAACCACCCCGAACCACATAAACAAAATACCCCCTGCCACGTCCTGACCAAACTACAATACAAATAACCCCTATTACTGGTCAGGACGTGACACATATACCTCCTGTAGACGCCTAACCAAGCTGTTCTAAAAACTCATGTTTAAAATGGTGCAGTTCACATAGTTTTAAGAGCAGAAATAATGTAGTAATGGAAAGCTTAGGATCTCCCTCTTAACAGTGGCCATGAAAGCTGCTTTCAAAGTGTGTTTCTCCCCGGATTGCATTAAGAAATGTTGTGAAATGACTGTGCACAAGGGCCTCAGGGGAAATTTGTAGGATTTGGGATGTCAATTTGTATCCCTCCATTTAGTATGATACAGTGCATTTGGAAATAATTTAGACCCCTTGACTTTTTCCACATTTTGTTATGTTACAACCTTATTCTAAAATGGATACAATACATTTTTCCCCTCATAAATCTACACCTAATACGACATAATGACAAAGTGAAAACAGGTTTTCAGACATTTTTGCAAAAACGAGAAATATCCTTATTTACATAAATATACAGACCCTTTGCAATGAGACTCGTAATTGAGCTCAGATGCATCCTGTTTCCGTTGATATATGGATAAGACAGGAGAATTACACCAGCCCTCCTGCACATAGACTATTGCAGAATGCACAGCACCAATCAAAAGTTTGGACACACCTACTCATTCAAGGGATTTTCTTTATTGTTTACTATTTTTCACACTGTAGAATAATAGAGAAGACATCAAAACTATGAAATAACACATATGGAATCATGTATGTAACTAAAAAAAGTGCTAAACAACTCAAAATATATTTTAGATTTTTCAAAGTAGCCACGCTTTGCCTTGAAGACATCTTTGCACACTCTTGGCATTCTCTCAACCAGCTTCACCTGGAATGCTTTTCCAACAGTCTTGAAGGAGTTCCCACATATGCTGAGCACCTGTTGGCTGCTTTTCCTTCACTCTGCGGTCCAACTCATCCCAAACCATCTCATTTTGGATTTTGGTATTTTATTACGATGCCCATTAGCTGTTGCAAAAGCAGCAGCTACTCTTCCTGGGGTCCACACAGAGAACATCAACAGACAAGAGCGGCTCATACATTTTTTTTAAAGGCACACGTAGCCTACATATCAATGCATACACACAAACTATCTAGGTCAAATATGGGAGAGGCGTTGTGCTGTGAGGTGTGCTTTATCTGTTTTTGGGTTGAGGTTGGGTGATTGTGGAGGCCAGGTCATCTGATGCAGCACTCCATCACTCTCCTTCTTGGTCAGTAGCCCTTACACAGCCTCGAGGTGTGTTGGGTCATTGTCCTGTTGAAAACAAATGATAGTCCGACTAAGTGCAAACAGATGGGAAGGTGTATCGCTGCAGAATGCTGTGGTAGCCATGCTGGTTAACGGTGCCTTGAATTTAAAATTAATCACAGACAGTGTCACCAGCAAAGCACACCCACACCATCGCACCTCCTCCTTGATGCTTCACTGTGGGAACCATACGTAAGGAGATCATCCGTTCACCTACTATGCATCTCACAAAGATATGGAGGTTGGAACCAAAAGTCTCAAATTTGGACTCATCAGACCAAAGGACAGATTTCCAACGGCCTAATGTTCATTGCTCGTTTTTCTTGGCCTAAGCAAGTCTCTTCTTCTTATTGGTGTCCTTAAGTAGTGGTTTCTTTGCAGCAATTCAACCATGAACGTCTGATTCACTCATTCTCCTCTGAACAGTTGATGTTGAGATGTGTCTGTTACTTGAACTCTGTGAAGCATTTATTTGGGCTGCAAACTGAGGTGCAGTTAATTGCCTATTTCTGAGGCTGGTAACTCTAATGAACTTATCTTCTGCAGCAGAGGTAACTCTGGTCTTCCTTTCCTGTGGTGGTCCTTCTGAGAGCCAGTTTCATCATAGCACTTGATGGTTTTTGTGACTGCACTTGATGAAACTTTCAAAGTTCTGAAATTTTACGGATTTGACTGAACTTCATGTCTTAAAGTAATGACGGACTGTTGTTTCTCATTGCTTCTTTGGACTGTTCTTGCCATAATATGGACTTGGTCTTTTACCACATAGGGCTATGTCCTGTTTACCACCCTACCTTAATGCTCAAATTAAGAAGGAAAGAAGATAAGGCACACCTGTTATTTGAAATGCATTCCAGGTGACTACCTCATGAAGCTATTGAAGAATACCAAGAGTGTGCAAAGCTCTCAGTCAAGGCATCTCAAAATAAATAGATTTTGATTTGTTTAACACTTTTTTGGTTACTACATGTTTCCATATGTGTTATTTCATAGTTTTGATGTCTTCACTATTATTCTACAATGTAAATAAAGAAAACCCTTGAATGAGTAGCTGTGTCCAAACTTTTGACTGGTACTATATTCTGAGACTGAGACAGGGGTGGTCGGGGTAATTTCCTCCACTAACAATCATTCTCTTTCTGTTGTCGGGTGTTGAGAGCCGCCATGTTCCCACAGATACTTGTGAATGGACAGAATATGCCAGCTGCTGGAGCGAAATATACTGCTATTGTCCTTGTTAGACAGTGAACGTCCCACACTGAATTGATGTTGAAATTATTTGAAAATAAGTCTGGTAATTCACAGATATTTTCCAAAATAAGCCATGTTCAATGCATGTCACCGGAATCGGAAGTGAGACACCTAGCTGCCCTGGTTCTTTCTATGTGTTAATAGTAGAGGTGTCATAATACCTATAAAACCTAGCCGTCAAACAGGGTGAGTGTTCCAATCATTTTTCCACCATTCTTTTTCCCATAGAGTGATTTCAGAAACACTAAAATAAGGGCTGTGGTTTCGTGTGGCTTACCTTGGCGTAGGTTTTGATAACCATGTAAATCTCTCTCGGACGAGGTGACTTTATCAATAGACTCACTGAATAAATGTGTTTGGCACAGATAAAGATGAAACGATCTCTTGCTGCTATCCAAAGCCAAGGGATACTGAAGTTCCTGAAAGGTTTGTCAGACAGTTTGTTAGTTCCCGTGATGTTTGTTTGCATCTTTTTTATTCCAATTCTGGTGGTTATTTACAAATGTTTGGTTCAAATTCACTGTCTTAAAAGGGAAAAAAGAAATAAACATGTTTGTCCACCATAACACATGGATGCTAATGCAGAAAGAATGAATTGAATGGATTCCAGCTAACACAACCAGAACTTTCACATATACAGAGACAGGCAGCTATCATGGCATCAGTCTTTTTCGACTAGCTAGTGCAAAGTGACACCTACTGATATGAACTGGTAATGCATCTTTGGTTAGAATAGTGCAATAGAATGAATGACATTCAATAAAATCTACTTCATGAAAAGGGGATATTTTTCAATGAAAATGTTGAATGAAGTTGATTTAATGATTGAATAATTGGATTTGACAGGAAATCAGTTCCTATAGTGAGCCCTAGTAAACAAACCTCTGGTGGACCAGATGGAGACCAGGACAACAATAGGTTAGTGCTTTTATGACTTGAGCATTTAAAAAAAAGTGATTACAACGTGTACTGTCTTCATTGTAACTCTGCCTTTCATAAATCTCCTAGAATGAATAATTGTAGAAGAGCACTATAATCAGATGAACAAATAATAGGTATTATGTCATAACATTTAAACCTGTCTGTCCTTTGCTTAACATTGTGCATAGAGGGAAATATATATTAAAGACATTGTAACTTTTCTTTGCATAACGCTCATCCCTGCTATAGAAGTTAATTAAACACAAGAGTATGCTGAAGTTGTTGTCTCTGGCTCTTTTGGTGTCAGATTCAGAATGAGTAACAGCAAGGTTTGTAGTAGTTTGAAAGAGTTTGATCCACCTTAGGCCAGGAGTGTTTCCAATCCACATAACCTGACAAGAAAACCCTCAGTCCTTTAGTCATACCACAGATGAAAAGGGAAGCTATCGAAAACAATAATATTTTGTCATGGCCTACGAATAGGACCCAGAGTTAAACCTGACCAGGTCATGAGATCAGGAAACACTCTAGGCCCCAGAAAAGACACTTACACATTTTGCCACACCACCTTGGGACCCTGTGGTGCCACCTCTGGCTAATGACGTGCAGTTCAAGAACGATTAATTATTTTGGAGCAACTTTTTACTGACTCAAGAGTCATGAACTCGTGATTAGTTTTTTTCTGAGTGACTCATTTTAGTTGTTAGTTTGACCTACTGGCCGCAATGAATTATACAGCAAGATTAATATGCAATCCTTTGGTGATGTGCTCCGACCAACAACTGTCTGTCATATGGTCGTAGGCAAAATAGATCATGCTGCAGGCAGCATAGAGAAGAAATATATTGAATGCAATTAATTGATTATTGAATGTTATGATGGACACAGCTTTGTAGAAGCAAAACATAAACAACTTCTGCTCAACAAATTCGAGAACGAATCATTTGGCGTGCTGCAGTTCAAACAATATTGTGCTTATCACCTTCACTTCAGTAAAGCAATGTGTTCTGCCAAGAGTTGTTCACAATCTAGTCCGGTTGAAGCCAAACAAGGCCTCGTTTCATATGTACCAAGAAATAATGGTATTTGTATGCCTAGCAATCAATAAGTGTACATGGTGTCACGTCCTGACCAGTAAAGGGGTCATTTTGGTATTGTAGTTTGGTCAGGACGTGGCAGGGGTGTGTTTACTGAAGTCTTATCTCTTCAGTAGGTCCTATGATTAAGTATAGTCTGGCCCAGGAGTGTGAAGGTGAACGGAAAGGCTGGAGCAACGAACTGCCCTTGCTGTCTCTGCCTTGCCGGTTCCCCTCTTTCCACTGGGATTCTCTGCCTCTAACCCTATTACAGTGGCTGAGTCACTGACTTACTGGTGTTCTTCCATGCCGTCCATGGGAGGGGTGCGTCACTTGAGTGGGTTGAGAGTCACTGACGTGGTCTTCCTGTCTGGGTTGGCGCCCCCCCCCCCTTGGGTTGTGCCATGGCGGAGATTTTTGTGGGCTATACTCGGCCTTGTCTTCGGACGGTAAGTTGGTGGTTGTAGACATCCCTCTAGTGGTGTGGGGGCTGTGCTTTGGCAAAGTGGGTGGGGTTATATCCTGCCTGTTTGGCCCTGTCCGGGGGTATCATCGGATGGGGTCACAGTGTCTTCTGATCCCTCCTGTCTCAGCCTCCAGTATTCATGCTGCAGTAGTTTATGTGTCGGGGGGCTATGGTCAGTCTGTTACATCTGGAGTATTCTCTTGTCTTATCCGGTGTCCTGTGTGAATTTAAATATGCTCTCTCTAATTCTCTCTTTCTCTCTTTCTTTCTTTCTCTCAGAGGACCTGAGCCCTAGGACCATGCCTCGGGACTACCTGGCATGATGACTCCTTGCTGTCCCCAGTCCACCTGGCCATGCTGCTGCTCCAGTTTCAACTGTTCTGCCTGTGGCTACGGAACCCTGACCTGTTCACCGGACGTGCTTGTTGCACCCTCGACAACTACTATGATTATTATTATTTGACCATGCTGGTCATTTATGAACATTTTAACATCTTGACCATGTTCTGTTATAATATCCACCCGGCACAGCCAGAAGAGGACTGGCCACCCCTGATAGCCTGGTTCCTCTCTAGGTTTCTTCCTAGGTTTTTGGCCTTTCTAGGGAGTTTTTCCTAGGGAGTTTTTCCTAGCCACTGTGCTTCTTTCACATGCATTGCTTGCTGTTTGGGGTTTTAGGCTGGGTTTCTGTACAGCACTTTGAGATTTCAGCTGATATACAAAGGGCTATATAAATACATTTGATTTTTTGATTTGTTTGTTTTGTGTGTTTCGGTGTTTTGATGTATGTTCTATATTTTATTTCTATGTTCCTATCTATGTTTTGTATTTCTGTGTTTTGGCCTGGTATGGCTCTCAATCAGGGACAGCTGTAATTCGTTGTCGCTGATTGGGAGCCATACTTAGGTAGCCCTTTTTCCACCTGTCTGTGTGGGAAGTTGTCTTTGCGTTGCTTGTGTTTGCACGCATAGCTTTTTGTTCGTTGTATTGTTTCTTGTTTTGCTGGTTCACGCTTAAAATAAAGAAAGATGAACCCAACCCACGCTGCACCTTGGTCTCACTCTAACGACGGACATTACAGAACTTCCCACCACCAACAGATGAAGCAGCGTGGAAGGGAGCAGCACCAGGAGTGGAGCAAGCACCGTGCTCGGGAGGTGATAGCATCCTGGTCGCTGGAGGTATTAGAGGCAAGAATAGACTGAACTTGGGAACAGCTATTGGACCATTGCAACAGCCTGCCGGGGAAGCAGGTGGAGGTGAAGAGGCAGCCCCAAAGGGGCACACGGGGAGATTGGCGGAGTCAGGCGTTAGACCTGAGCCAACTCCCCGTGCTTACCGGAAGCGGCGTGGTACTGGTCAGGCACCGTGTTATGCGGTAGAGTGCACGGTGTTTCCAGTGCGCGCTCATAGCCCGGTGCGCTACATCCCAGCCCCCCGCAAGTGCCGTGCTAGAGTGGGCATCCAGCCAGGTAGGAGTATGCCTGTGCAGCACCAGATGCTGCACTTGACACATTTATGAAATTACTTATTCCAGTTATTAATAAGCATGCAGCCATTAAGAAAATGACTGCCAAAAAAATCGTTAAATCCCCATGGATTGATGAGGAATTGGAAAATGGTAGGGTTGAGAAGGATGAGGCAAAAGGAATGGCAAATAAGCCTGGCTGCACAGCTGACAGGCAAACGTACTGTACAGTAAATTGAGAACTCGTGACTAAAGTGAACAAAAAGAAGGAGAAACTGTACTAGGAAACAAAGATAAATTATATGAAGAATGATAGTAAAAATGCTTTGGAACACCTTAAATGAAATGTTGGGCAAAAAGGCAAACTCGGCTCCATCATTCATTGAATCAGATGGCTCACTGACATTGCCAACTACTTTAATTATTTTTTCATTGGCAAGATTAGCAAACTATGGTATGATATGCCAACAACAAATTCTGAATTTACACATACATGCTTAACTGACCGAATTATTTTTAAAAAGCATTGTTATTTTGGTCTATCATCAATGACAAGCCACCTGGGCCTGACCACTTGGATGGAAAATTACTGAGGCTGATAGAGGACGAACAATATTGCAACTCCTATTTGCCCTCTCTTCAACCTAAGCCTAAAAAACAGAAACATAAAATAAAACACTTCACTTCAGCTTTTGACATTATTGATCATAATCTGCTGCTGGAAAAAAATGTAAGTGTTATGGCTTTAAATCCCCTGCTATATTGAGGATCTAGAGTTACCTGTCTAACAGAACACAGAGGGTGTTCTTTAATGGAAGCCTCCAACATAATCTAGGTAGAGACAGGCATTCCCCAGAGCAGCTGTCTAGGGCCCTTACTTTTTCGATCTTTACTAATGACTTGCCACTGGTGCTGAGTGAAGCCTGTGTGTCTATGTATGTTGATGAATTAAAACACTAAACCTAAACCTCACTAAATCTTGTAATGAATAATGTGGAAATGTAACAAGTTGAGACTAAACTTCTGTCATGGTCAAAACATATTGATACGACAGTAGCTAAGATGGGGAGAGGTCTGTCCATGATAAAGCACTGCTCTGCCTTCTTAACAACGCTATCAACAAGGTAGGTTCTACAGGCCCTTGTTTTGTCACACCTGGACTACTGTCCAATTGTGTGGTCAGGTGCACAAAGAGGGACTTAGGAAAATGACAATTGGCCCAGAACTGGACAGCATGGCTCACCCTTAAATGTACACAGAGCTAACATTAATATGCATGTCAGTCTCTCATGGCTCAAAGTAGAGATTTACTTAATCACTACTTGTATTTATGAGAAGTATTGACATGCTGAATGCCCCGAGCTGTCAGTTTAAACTACTAGCACACAACTCAGACAGCAAATCATACCCCACAAGACATGCCACCAGATCTCTTCATAGTCCCCAAATCCAGAACAGACTATGGAAGGTGCACAGTACTACATAGAGCCATGCCATGGCTACTATTCCACATCAAGTAACTCATTCAAGCAGTAAAATAGGATTTAAAAAATAGATAAAAATACACCTTATGGGACAGCAGGGACCATGAAGAGACACATAGGCACAGAAACGATAACATATGCACTATAGATACACACACATGGATTTTGCGTTGTCGATATGTGGTAGTAGAGTAGTGGCCTGAGGGCAAACCCTTAATGTGTTGTGAAATCTGTTTGGTAATGTAGTTAGTTTTCTTGTATAGAACTGCCTTTATTTTGCTGGACCCCATGAAGAGAAACTGCTGCCTTGACAGCAGCTAATAGGAATCCATAACAAATGTTGGTCAATTAAGGATGTCATTTAGTCAGCTGCCATCGAGTGGCCTTTTTTGGGTACTTCAGATCTCAAATCTCTGGCCCTCTGTTTTGCCTCACATGTAAAATATACTTCAAAATAGAACAAAGCCACAAAGCATACCTTAAATATAAACCAACTTAGATACCATAACCTTTATTTGATAAAAATGAACATTTTACCATGTCAAGTTACTTTCTCCTTCAACCATCTGGTCTATCAACTAGAAACCCATGCCCTATGGACACATGAAAATAGCAATATTTTCAGTTAAAGTATGAGTTACCAAAGTTAGATTGCCTGTTAATGACAAAGATTTCAGTAATTTTGGGTAATTACCAGTAGCTTTGCAACCATATGACAGCTCCAATAAGCCCCTTATGGTGAACTAGAGGCTTGTAGAATCATTATTTTGAGAATTCAGTTCATAATTTGCTGTAGGGGGCACTATTGGGCATTACCAACTGAAATAAACATGAGTAAAGATGTATTTTATGTCAGTAAGAGCCGTACTTCCCTTCAGAGAAATGCGCCATAACAGCTGGCTAACGGTTTTGATTGACCCTCTATACCATCTTAATATACTTGTTATGCGCAGAGTAAAGGTCTATATCATCTGTAGTTACCCATTTGACGCTTACGGACCTAGAGTTGACTGTTGGGCCTTAATTGACATGGCACCATTACAAGATAAGGTAGAGGACACGCTCTGTGGTCAGAGGTAATGTCCTTTATAAACCTCATGTTAAACTTCTATTGTTATGACCCTCAGTCACTAGCAGGTCTACAATTGTCAGTATTTATCACTAGGAAATTGAGATGCTCAGTAAGACGGAGCAAAGAATCTGAATAGACTGTTAGAACATCCATTACTACAGGGCAACACTATTTTATTGTTTTACAAGATGCCTTGCCTCCAATACAATAGTGTTGTCAACAAAAACACCTCAATGTTACAGCTGTGTTGCACTGCACCAGTTCAACACTCTCCCCTCCCTATAAATGCAAAGCCAGTAGGATCTATCAGAGAAGCCAGGAGTCCTGGTCTGAGGCTGGAGGCCGTAGCCTGGGGATGGAAGTGGTTTAGCTCTGGCCTCCCAGGGTGTGCTTGTCAAACAGGTACTCTGCCATCTTGTTTTTGACAGCATCCATCTTGGTGAGGTTGGTGATGTGGTCACCCAGCTTCTTAATGGCCTCCACCTGCTCATTCAGGTAATGGGTCTTCAGGAAGTGACACAGCTAAAGAGGGAAAACACAGGTCAGACAAGAGAATAACTACAGAATATTGTAGATACAGTAACACACGAGAGCCTGGTGGTAATGGCATAAGTGCAGATAATGTGTTTCCAGCTTTTTTATCTAGGCAAGTCAGTTAAGAACAAATTCTTATTGTAAATAATATTCTCATGTGGAACACTGGGTTAACTGCCTTGTTCAGGAGCAGAACATATTTCTACCTTGTCAGCTCGGGGATTCAATCCAGCAACCTTTATTTCTGGCCCAATGCTCTAACCACTAGACAACCTGCCACCATTTATGCAAACTTACGCATTAGCTGCATTGTGTGTATAGTGTGCATCTGTGGACTATTGTGTGCGTGTGAAGCAGGTCACACAATCTTGTGTCATTAGTTATCAGAGCTACAACAACCTGATCATCTCCTGGGACAGAACCTGTATTCTATGTGATATATACATGTGATGTCCAGTTCCAATATAACTTACATGGGGGTCAACCTTGTCAGAGGCAATCTTGTGCAGGTCCAGCAGGGCCTGGTTCACATTCTTCTCCAGCTGCAGAGCACACTGCATGGCCTCCAGCCCATTGCCCCACTCATCACGTTCTGGCTTCTACACAGGACAGAGTGAACACAAAAGTGTTAGGGACTACTAGCAGACATTAAGGTTAGGATAAAGTGAACAGAGTTACACCCCTCACACTGTCAGTTCAGTGGTTAGAGGCAGTATGTTCAGGACTACTCCAGGTTCTCTAGATCAACTTAATGCTGATCCTCCATGGAGTAAAGACATTTCTATCAGTCTACATTCTAAATGTGTTTTTAGATGCTCAGGGACTCACCTTGATGTCCTGGAGTAAAATACGTCCACCTCTCTTGTTCTGGAAGGAGAGTAGCTTGTCGGCGTGCTCCCGCTCCTCGTCGCTGTTCTCCTTGAAGAAATGCGCGAAGCCAGGCAGAGCCACATCGTCACGGGAGAAATAGAAAGCCTGGATGGATAAACATTAAACAGTGTTTAGAAGAAAGAACATGACAGCATTCTGTTCTTGTTGTGGCAACTAAACATGATGACAAAGGCATGAATCAGTCTAGTCTGTAGTCTACTTGGTAACCTGACAAGTAACCCGTCAAGGAGTTGTTACGCGCTCTGTCCAAGGTAGGATAGATTCCCGGCTTCATTTGAATGTTATATCTACCTGAAAGCTCTTAATAACAAAGTAAAAACTCAAATATGAACTTCAGGGAGTTAGACTTCTTGGTTCTTTAATTGTCTAGGCGTGTAGAAAAGTCAGGTGAAAAATGGCATTTAGACCCAGGAATAATAATACACAGGTAGATCAACTAAACGGTCATCTTGGTAGACTCCTTACCATTGAAGTGTAGGTGAAGGAGGCAAACATCTCCATGTTGATCATCCGGTTGATGGCAACTTCGCAATCGTGGTGATAGTTCTGGCGGATCTGAGACTCCATCTTGGCAGATTTTCTTTTATATCAAAATGAAATATACAAAAATAAAGTTCCTTCGACTATTTTGCTATTACAGTTCAAGTAAGTGTTACTTATCAATCCGGAATGTTCTATAATGCGGGACGAAGGCAGAGGAGTTCCGTTCAATCACTGTTGAAGCAAGAACTTCTTCATGCGTCTTCTCAGACTTGTGAACTGGAAGGAGCCTTGTTCCCTCTATTTATTGTTCCGAACGGAACGCGTCAGTGAACTCCACCCTCACAGAGCGTAGCCAATCACCTTTAGAATTTCAACAGGAACTAGGCGGATCATTTGATGACGAGCCCACTGATACACCTCATGACCTAAAGCAATGATTATTTATTATATTAACAAGAGAGACGAGTGACCACTCTAACAATGGAAATACATGTGTTCAACGATTGAAGACAGGCAAGATTCTAACCAATGAGAGGGCAGGTACGCGTGTAAACAACACGCACAACTAAACGTCGTTTTTCTCAAAGTTGCCGGAATACAACGTGCATCAACATATAATATATGTGTCGGCGTTTGTAAAAGCTTTTATAAAAGCTTAACCATTACGAAATTTCTATTCGATCTAAATCCTTAAGTAATTTGACACTCTGTTATTAACCTCCACACATAAATGGCCTTATCTCACGCGGACAGATTTTGGGCAGAGTAAATGCTCTCGCCTTGACCTCTTCATCTCGGTCTGTTATTTTTTTTAAACTTGTTGTTACGGTCACGACCGGGTCAATCATGTGACCAGCCGCACAAAGTTATAAACAGTAAGTAATACTGTAAATGGTTAACCTCGTCAGTGAAATCGACCCTCTTCTTCGATGAGATTTTAACGGCAGGTTGGCATCCAATAAATGTTGCATTACCGCCACCTACTAGACTGGAGTATAACTCCCTTATACTTTGCTTTTTTTTTTTTAATCAACAACCACAACAACAAAAAAATACAACAAATACCCTACCATCTAAAACTACACTCACAAAAAAGAATAATAAATACCATACTCCACTATTTACATCTGTTTAGTCCTACTTCAGGCCAACAGCATGAAAGGATGGGACACCACCACTTAACACACCCTGTAGCTCAACATAAATCAAATCAAATTGTATTACTCACATGCGCCAAATACAACAGGTAGACCTTACAGTGAAACGCTTAGTTACGAGCCGCTAACTGACAGTGCAGTTTAAAAAAATACAGATAAGAATAAGAGATAAGAGATAAAACTCTTCTGCTGTCAAGTCTCGCACACCCAAATACCTCTCTGCAGCTCCCACCACACCTCTATTTTCTAGTTCCATCCCTGCAGTACAGTTGATAACCATTACTATAAATGCCAAAAATCCAATCTTACTGAAACATATATGACTTGTTGGTTAATCCCTCTGTACTGGTACAGATCTACTACTCACACCCCTCATCTCATGATCCCTCCCCCCTTGACCCATCTTCCTCTACTTCTTCACTGCCCCAGCATATGACAACTTCTGCGCTACTCTAATCCTGGGAACCTCAACCTGCTTCTCTCGCACGGGACATTTCTGATCAACAGCCCCATGGGCACCCCTACAATTAACACATATCACTACTTTTCCCAATGCTACACATTATTTTGTCTCATGCCCTTCTGCACACTTCTCACACCTAGGAACCTCCCTCCTACATACTGCTGTCACATGCCCATCAGCTTGACACCTGTAACAACGTAATGTAGTCTGCACAAAATCTCGTACAGGATAACTTATATATCCTAACATCACTTTGTCGGGAAAAGACTCAACATCAAAACTCAAACGAACAGACAATGACTCTTCTGTTCTCCACTCACACCATAGTGTCTGCGCCGCACCAAGACGAGCATCACAAACACCGGGAATCTTCCCCTTCTGTTGGTCAACTTTCACATTTACCGCTACCCCAGTAATCACTCCTTTCAATGGTGCCCTTTTCTTGAGAGCAGAACAATTCACATCTCTTGCCCCCATTCGTTTAACACGGAGTGCCTGCTACCTCTGACCAGCAGAAACACAAACAATTATCACAAGATCACTTCTGGTTACCGATCCACAGCACTCAACTCTGTTTTCACCCCCCTGAAACCTCAAATGGATCAGCCAAAAGGCAAGAGTCCACTTTTTCCAAAAACTTCCCTCCTACTGTCACAGACTCATCTTTGTCCTGAACCTCGGTGCAAGCCTCAGGCTCCGGGAACTTCACCACACCTACCACCTCCGATACTTCGCCCTCATTCACTTCCATTTCTCCTCCTGTCTTCAACTCACTCTGTTTACACCTTCTACCAGTCTTCTTTAACAAACCATCTCTTTTTTTCCCGCCATTTTTAACCGACTCAAGCTCACCCTCTTCCTCCCTCTCTCTCTTAGACCTCCTCTGCCTCTCTTTTTCCCTCCATTCTTCTTCCGTATTACAAGTCAAATCAAATTTTATTTGTCACATGCGCCGAATACAACAGGTGGAGACCTTACATTGAAATGCTTACTTACGAGCCCTTAACCAACAATGCAGTTTTAAGAAAATACCCCCCAAAAAGTATAAGATAAGAATAACAAATAATTAAAGAGCAGCAGTAATTAACAATAGCGGGGCTATATACAGGGGTACCGGCACAGAGTCAATGTGCGGGGGCACCGGTGTCGAGGTAATGGAGGTAGTATGTACATGTAGGTAGAGATATTAAAGTGACTATGCATAGATAATAACAGAGAGTAGCAGCAGCGTAGAAGATGCAATGCAATGCAAATGGTCTGGGTAGCCATTTGATTAGATGTTCAGGAGTCTTATGGCTTGGGGGTAGAAGCTGTTTAGAAGCCTTTTGGACCTAGATTTGGCACTCCGGTACCGCGTGCTGTGCGGGAGCAGAGAGAACAGTACACTGCCTGGTATGGAGGTCCTGGATGGCAGGAAGCTTGGACCCGGTGATGTACTGGGCCGTAGACGCTGTAGTGCCTTGCGGTCGGAGGCCGAGCAGTTGCCATACCAGACAGTGATGCAACCCGTCAGGATGCTCTCGATGGTTCTGCTGTAAAACCTTTTGAGGATTTTTATTTTATTTAACTAGGCAAGTCAGTTAAGAACAAATTCTTATTTTCAATGACGTCCTAGGAACAGTGGGTTAACTGCCTGTTCAGGGCAGAACAACAGATTTGTACCTTGTCAGCTTAAGGATTTGAACTTCCAATGCTCTAACCACTAGGCTACCCTGAGGACCCATGCAAAATCTTTTCAGTCTCCTGAGGGGGAATAGGTTTTTTGTGCCCTCTGCTTGGACCATGTTAGTTTGTTGGTGATGTGGACACCAAGGAACTTGAAGCTCTCAAACTGATTCACTACAGCCCTGTCGATGAGAATGGTGGGGTGCTCGGTCCTCCTTTTCCTGCGGTCCACGATCATCTCCTTCGTCTTGATCACGTTGAGTGTAACTCTCCTTCTGATAATACTGCACTTCTTCTGACATACATCTTGCTCTTGCCTTGTCAAGGGACGCCATTTAACCTGCTGTCACAAATCCGTTCAATCAGCACAACCCCCTCAGGCTTCACGCAGTGCTCCCCTAACCCGGACGACTCTGATTCAATATTGCGCCGCCCTATGGGACTCCTGATCACGGCCGGTTGTGATACAGCCCGGGATCGAACCAGGGTCTGTAGTGACGCCTCTAGCACTGATATGCAGTGCCTCAGACAGCTGTGCCACTCGGGTGCCCAATATAGTCAATCAGATCTCAAATACCAATATTTTTCTGTATTACTATAACTCTTGGTCTAACTCTAACAGTTCAGAAACTCACCACCAAACCCTTCACGCAGGCTTGAGACAGACATTTTGGCTTTTGTAGAAATGGTATTTGATGATAGACCTTTCGGTTTCAAATGACATATTGTAGTTGACAAATGGTATATCAAAGTTGATTACATTAGCCTAGAAATAACTACACAGAATCAGTAGCTACATACATCTAACAATACATAGGTTATTAAGCGAAAGGTACAGAGAGATTCTTGATGAAAACCTGCTCCAGAGCATTCAGACCTCAGACTGGGGCGAGGTTCACCTTCCAACAGGACAACGACCTCTAAGCACACAGCCAAGACCTCGCAGGATAGCGTCGGGAACAAGTCTCTGAATGTCCTTGAGTGGGCCCAGCCAGAGCACCGGACATGCAACCTGATCGAACATCTCTGGAGAACTGAAAATAGCTGTGTAAGCTCACCATCCAACATGACACAGCTTGAGAGGATCGGCAGAGAAGAATGTGACAAATACAGGTGTGCCAAGCTTGTAGTGTCATACCCAAGAACACGCCAGGCTGTAATCGCTGCCAAAGGTTCTTCAACAAAGTACTGAGTAAAGGGTCTGAATACTTATGTAAATGTGACATTGCCAGGGTTTTTTTCTTAATAGAGATTTTCAAAAATGTCTGAAAACCTGTTTTTGCTGCGTCATTATGGGGTATTGTGTGTAGACTGATGACGGGGAGATTTTTTAAAATCTGCTTTAGAATAAGGCTTTAACGTCACAAAATGTGGAAAAAGTCAAGGGGTCTGAATACTTTCTGAATGCACTGTATATGGCCATTAAGGCCAGATGGTTCTTCAAGATGTTTAGACGTTCATAGGTGACCAGCAGGGTCAAATAATAATCACAGTGGTTATAGAGGACGCAACAGGTCAGCACCTCAGGAGTAAAGGTCAGTTGGCTTCTCATAGCCCAGCATTCAGAGGTTGAGAGGTCGATGGAGACAGAGGAGAAACTAAACAGCAGGTCCCGGGATAAAGTAACATGTCCAGTGAACAGGTCAGGGTTCCACAGCAAGACTAATATGCAATCCTTTGGTGATGTGCTCCGACCAACAACTGTCTGTCATATGGTCGTAGGCAAAATAGATCATGCTGCAGGCAGCATAGAGAAGAAAAATATATTGAATGCAATTAATTGATTGTTTTATGTTATTATGGACACAGCTTTGTAGAACCATAACATAAACAGCCTCTGCTCAACAAACTCGAGAATGGGTGGTGCACAATTGGCCCAGTGTAGGCCGTCATTGTAAATAAGAAGTTGTTTGTAACCGACTTGCCTCGTTAAATAAAGGTTAAATAAATTATTAGAGTTTGACGTTATTGATCATAATCTGCTGCTGGAAAAAGCGTAAGTATTATGGCTTTACATCCCCTGCTATATTGTGGATCTAGAGTTACCTGTCTAACAGAACACAGAGGGTGTTCTTTAATGGAATCCACTCCAACATAATCTAGGTAGAGTCAGGCATTCCCCAGAGCAGCTGTTTAGGCCCCTTACTTTTTCTATCTTTACTAATGACCTGCCACTGGCGCTGAGTGAAGCCTGTGTGTCTATGTACGCTGATGACTCAACACTATACACATCAGCTACCACAGCAGGTGTAATCACTGCCAGTGGCGGTTCTACACCATTTCAACTGGGGCCAGTTGTACTGTTAGAGGGGCCAGTTACATTAGACGTTATTGTTGTCATATCGTTTTCTTCACTGCATTGCAGGCATTAGCAGGCAAAAGACCATGTTAATAATCATCATCCTTGCCACTTTCTAATAACAGATGTAAAAAAAGAACGATAGCAAAAATGTGTTATGTAAAAATCATTTCATTCTGCACATTTAGGGGGGCAGCTGTCTAGGCCCCTTACTTTTTCAATCTTTACTAATGACTTGCCGCTGGTGCTAAGTGAAGCCTGTGTGTCTATGTATGCTGATGACTCAACACTATACACATCAGCTACCACAGCAGGTGAAATCACTGCAACACTTAAGAGCTGCAGTTTCAGAATGAGTGGCAAGAAATAAGTTAGTCCTAAATACATGAATTTCAAAAACTAAAGGCATTGTATTTGGGACCTAAAATTAAAACACTAAACCTCAACTAAATCTTGTACTGAATAAGGTGGAAATGTAAGAAGTTGAGGAGACTAAACTTATTGGAGTTACCCTGGATTGTAAACTGTCATGGTCAAAACATATTGATACAACAGTAGCTAAGATGGGGAGAGGTCTGTCCATAATAAAGCACTGCTCTGCCTTCTTAACACTATCAACAAGGTTGGTCCTACAGGCCTTAGTTTTGTCGCACCTGGACTACTGTCCAGTCGTGTGGTCAGGTGCCACAAAGAGGGACTTAGGAAAATTACAATTGGCCCAGAACTGGGCAGCACGGCTCACCCTTAAATGTACACAGAGCTAACATTAATATGCATGTCAATCTCTCATGGCTCAAAGTAGAGATTTACTTAATCACTACTTGTATTTGTGAGAAGTATTGACATGCTGAATGCCCCGAGCTGTCGGTTTAAACTACTAGCACACAACTCAGACACCAAATCATACCCCACAAGACATGCCACCAGGTCTCTTCATAGTCCCCAAATCCAGAACAGATTATGGAAGGTGCACAGTACTACATAGAGCCATGACATGGCTACTATTCCACATCAAGTAACTCATACAAGCAGTAAAATAAGATTTAAAAAAATAGATAAAAATACACCTTATGGGACAGCAGGGACCATGAAGAGACACATAGGCACAGAAACAATAACATATGCACTATAGATACACACACATGGATTTTGCGTTGTCGACATGTGGTAGTAGAGTAGTGGCCTGAGGGCAAACCCTTAATGTGTTGTGAAATCTGTTTAGTAATGTAGTTAGTTTTATTGTATAGAACTGCCTTTATTTTGCTGGACCCCATGAAGAGTAACTGCTGCCTTGACAGCATCTAATAGGGATCCATAACAAATGTTGGTCAATTAAGGATGTCATTTAGTCAGCTGCCATCTAGTGGCGTTTTTGGGTACTTCAGATCTCAAATCTCTGGCCCTCTGTTTGGCCTCACCACATGTAAAATATACTTCAAAATAGAATGACAAAGCCACAAAACATCACCTTAAATATAAATTAACTTAGATACCATTACCTCTATAAAAATGTTAATTTTACCATGTCAAGTTACTTTCCCCTTCAACTATCTGGTCTAACTAGAAACCCATGCCCTATGGACACATGAAAAATAGCAATATTTTCAGTTAAAGTATGAGTTACCAAAGTTAGATTCCCTGTTAACTACAGAAGACTTCAGTAATTTTGGGTAATTACCAGTAGCTTTGCAACCATATAACAGCTCCAATAAGCCCCTTATGGTGAACTAGAGGCTTTGTAGAATCATTATTTTGAGAATTCAGTTCATAGTTTGCTGTAGGGGAACTATTGGGCATTACCACCTGAAACAAAATGAGTTAAGATTTTTTTTTAAATTCAGTAAGAGCCAAACTTCCCATCACCAGAGAAATACGCCATATGGATTGACCGAGCAGGACGCAAGGGTTTGATTTACCTCTAGGCCGTCTAATGACGACATTTTGAGATACACAGAGTAAAGGTCCACATTGACTGTAGTTACCCATTTCACTTTTAGGGGTAGAGTTAACAGTTTGGCCCTTATTTGACATGATGTCTTTAACATATCTTGTAATAGTGCCCTCTGTGGTCAAAGGTAATGTCCGCTAAACCTCATGTTAAACTTCTATTGTTATGACCCTGTCACTAGTAGGTCTACAATTGTCAGTATTTATCACTAGGAAATTGAGATGCTCAGTAAGACAGAGCAAAGAACCTGAATAGACTGTTACAACATCCATTACTACAGGACAACACTTAGAAAATAATATTTTAGTGAGCTTTTTAATTGTTTTACAAGATGCCTTGAATCCAAAATACAGTAGTGTTGTCAACAAAAACACCTCAATGTTACAGCTGTGTTGCACAGCACCAGTTTAACACTCTACCCTCCCTATAAATGCAAAGCCAGTAGGATCTATCAGAGAAGCCAGGAGTCCTGGTCTGAGGCTGGATGCCGTAGCCTGGGGATGGAAGTGGTTTAGCTCTGGCCTCCCAGGGTGTGCTTGTCAAACAGGTACTCTGCCATCTTGTTTTTGACAGCATCCATCTTGGTGAGGTTGGTGATGTGGTCACCCAGCTTCTTAATGGCCTCCACCTGCTCATTCAGGTAATGGGTCTCCAGGAAGTCACACAGCTAAAGAGGGAAAACACAGGTCAGACAAGAGAATAACTACAGACTATTGTAGATACAGTAACACACAAGAGCCTGGTGGTAATGGCATAAGTGCAGATAATGCGTTTCCAGCTTTTTTTAACTAGACAAGTCAGTTAAGAACAAGTTCTTATCTACAATGAGATCCTAACGTGGAACAGTGGGTTAACTGCCTTGTTCAGGGACAGAACATATTTTTACCTTGTCAGCTCGGGGATTCAATCCAGCAACCTTTATTACTGGCCCAACGCTCTAACCACTAGACAACCTGCCGCCATTTATGCAAACTTAGGCATTAGCTGCATTGTGTGCGTATAGTGTGCATCTGTGGACTATTGTGTGCGTGTGAAGCAGGTCACAATCTTGTGTCATTAGTTATCAGAGCTACAACATCCTGCTCATCTCCTGGGACAGAACCTGTATTCTATGTGATATATACATGTGATGTGCAGATCCACCATAACTTACATGGGGGTCAACCTTGTCAGAGGCAATCTTGTGCAGGTCCAGCAGGGCCTGGTTCACATTCTTCTCCAGCTGCAGAGCACACTGCATGGCCTCCAGCCCATTGCCCCACTCATCACGTTCTGGCTTCTACACAGGACAGAGTGAACACAGAAGTGTTAGGGACTACTAGCAGACATTAAGGTTAGGATAAAGTGAACAGAGTTACACCCCTCACACTGTCAGTTCAGTGGTTAGAGGTAGTATGTTCAGGACTACTCCAGGTTCTCTAGATCAACTTAATGCTGTAGACACTCCATGGAGTAAAGACATATCTATCAGTCTACAATCTAACTGGGTTTTAGATGCTCAGGGGCTCACCTTGATGTCCAGGAGTAAAATGCGTCCACCTCTCTTGTTCTGGAAGGAGAGTAGCTTGTCGGCGTGCTCCCGCTCCTCGTCGCTGTTCTCCTTGAAGAAATGCGCTTAGCCAGGCAGAGCCACATCGTCACGGGAGAAATAGAAAGCCTGGGTGGATAAACATTAAACAGTGTTTAGAAGAAAGAACATGACAGCATTCTGTTCTTGTTGTGGCAACTAAACTTGATGACAAAGGCATGAATCAGTCTAGTCTGTAGTCTACTTGGTAACCTGACAAGTAACCCGTCAAGGAGTTGTTACGCGCTCTGTCCAAGGTAGGATAGATTCCCGGCTTCATTTGAATGTTATATCTACCTGAAAGCTCTTAATAACAAAGTAGACCTCAAATATGAACTAGAGGGAGTTACATTTCTTGGCTCTTTAATTGTCTAGGCCTGTAGAAAAGTCAGGTGAAAAATGGCATTTAGGCCCAGGAATAATAATACACAGGTAGATCAACAAAACGGTCATCTTGGTAGACTCCTTACCATTGAAGTGTAGGTGAAGGAGGCAAACATCTCCATGTTGATCATCCGGTTGATGGCAGCTTCGCAATCGTGGTGATAGTTCTGGCGGATCTGAGACTCCATCTTGGCAGATTTTCTTTTATATCAAAATAAAGTGTAGAAAAATAAAGTTCCTTCGACTATTTTGCTATTACAGTTCAAGTAAGTGTTACTTATCAATCCGGAATGTTCTATAATGCGGGACGAAGGCAGAGGAGTTCTGTTCAATCACTGTTGAAGCAAGAACTTCTTCATGCGTCTTCTCAGACTTGTGAACTGGAAGGAGCCTTGTTCCCTCTATTTATTGTTCCGAACGGAACGCGTCAGTGAACTCCACCCTCACAGAGCGTAGCCAATCACCTTTAGAATTTCAACAGGAACTAGGCGGATCATTTGACGACGAGCCCACTGATACACCTCATGACCTAAAGCAATGATTATTTATTATATTAACAAGAGAGACGAGTGACAACTCTAACAATGGAAATACATGTGTTCAACGATTGAAGACAGGCAAGATTCTAACCAATGAGAGGGCAGGAACGCGTGTAAACAACAGTCACAACTAAACGTCGTTTTTCTCAAAGTTGCCGGAATGCAACGTGCATCCACATATAATATACGTGTCGGCGTTTGTAAAAGCTTTTGTAAAAGCTTAAACATTACGAAACTTCTATTCGATCAAAAAAAATGTAACACTCTGTTATATACCTCCACACAAATAAATGGCATTATCTCACGCGGACAGATTTTGGGCGGAGTAAATGCTCTCGCCTTGACCTCTTCATCTCGGTCTGTAATTTAATTTGTTTATTACAAAGTAACATTTTCTTGGAAACAACTAAAGCAGTAGTATCAGCCAAAAGCAATGCTACAGTGCAGGTCTAACTACAGCGCTTATTGTTGAAAAAGGTGTGTGTGTTATATCATTAGAAGAAAATAGGAATAATTTGAACACTCATTCTAATATTGGGCTAATTGAGAAATAGTCTATGTCTACATTTGATTTAGGATATAAAAGGAATGGAACTTTGAGACGCAGTTCTGTAAACTTCTGTTTCATTCTCTAAGAGCACATGTTTCAGTAGCACATGTAGCTTTATTATGTACCTTTTCCAGAATGCAGTCAAAAGAAAAACTGTAGGGTTTATGACACTTTTTTCATATCAATTCAATTTTCAGTATGAGGTATGGGAATACAGTAGTGGACAGAGAAAGAAAGGCTGGCTTTTGTAGAAATGGTATTTGATGATAGACCTTTCGGTTTCAAATGACATATTGTAGTTGACAAATGGTCTATCAAAGTTGATTACATTAGCCTAGAAATAATTACACAGAATCAGTAGCTACATACATCTAACAATACATAGGTTATTAAGCTAAAACTGTGAAGTGGAAAACGTTTTACAGCTAATGAAAATCAAAGACTACAGTAATAAAGTAACCTTCCTAACAACTTCAGTTCACATGACCTGATGTTTCACTACTGTTGACAGGGTGCTTTCAGGGTGCTGGGTTATTGTTCAATACATCCATGTAGTTGCAACATCACTGGTATTCATAAGAACTAGAGCTGTGTTCGAATACTCATAGTAACCGCAGTAACCTTCCGGAGACACCTTAAACCCCACCTCTTTAAGGAATACCTGGGATAGGACAAAGTAATCCTTCTAACCCCCCCCCCCTAAAAGATTTAGATGCACTATTGTAAAGTGGTTGTTCCACTGGATATCATAAGGTGAATGCACCAATTTGTAAGTCGCTCTGGATAAGAGCGTCTGCTAAATGACTTAAATGTAAAAATGTAAATGTGTGTGGTATGGTTATTGGTCATAGTATGGATATAGTTAGTATGCCAAAAGTTCCCGGATGTCGTACTAAATTAGCCAAAATACGAAGTATACAAGCAGTGGACATGATTTCCATGCTTTCAGGGCCCATAATTCAATTCTTTACAAAACGGACGTGGCCTCACAGCATTTTCAGATTTTAAGAAAATGTCGGCAAATATGCAGCCGAAGTCCAACGAGAGTGGAGACAATTTCATTGCTTTAACTAACTATGACAAATGTTAAGAAAATGTTCAGCGATGTAATTCATTTTCAAATAAGTTATGTTACAATTCTTTAGCTACGCTATACTTACGAACCGCATAGCATATCGTTACAGTAGTATGTACCGTTATGTTAGCTAGCTACCTAACATACATTTAGTTGGCTATTAAGACATCAGGCTTAGCTTAGTGGTATATTCATTGTACGTTCTCAATGGACATTGCCAATTCACTCTGGCTATCTACTCCGATTTCAGAGCACTCTCATCTGAGCGTGCAAAGAGCAGATTAATTGATGAATTTACAAACATATCACCCATTGAATATAACTGGTGTCAGTAAACGTCTGCAAAAAAGAGTCATTAAATTGTTGCCAGCACCACAGTTACAGTCCCCAATGCTCTGGATAACATCAAAACAGCCTAACCAGCTCTGCTAGGGCGATTAAAATGGTCAGAGTGAAGTGTTCTCTCATTTGTGTCTGGAAGTAGCTAGAAAGCTTGCCAGACTTAGCCAGTTAGCTTGGGTGCTTGACTGCCATTGTCAGGTCAGAACACTCGGATCAACCGTACTCCTCGGCCAGAGTGTCCAGTGTGGGCTCTGAATGCTTAGAGAGCAAAACACTTTGAATTTATGAACGGACAATCTGACAACGCTCTGAATTTACGAACGCCCAGAGCGTACTCTGGCACTCCAGATTGAATTTACAAACACATCCGAAATTGTATGATGTCTAGCTAGTAATTTGTTATGCTAACAAGCTAGCAAGAGGTTGTATATCAATAGCATCAGCTTCCGGTAGACAGTCGAAGTGCTAGTAAGCTAAACTAAAAGTTTACAGTTCTTTTACAGTATACTCAAATGTAACCTTTATTTAAACTAGGCAAGTCAGTTAAGAACAAATTCTTATTTTCAATGACGGCCTACTCCAACCAAACCCGGACAACGCTGGACCCAATCACAGCCCAATTACAGCAGTACTATAGTGATGCAGTGCCTTAGACCGCTACTCCACTTGGGAGCCCTATGAACTAATAGTATATAGTATGCAGTATTTACTCATTAAGTATGTAGTATACAGTATGTTAGTATGGGTATTCGAACACAGCTTAGGGGCAGTATGCATCAAGCCTCTCAGAGTAAGAGTGCCGATTTAGGATCAGTTTAGCCTTTTAGATCACATTAAATAACATTACATGGACGGGGAAGCTCCTCCCCCCAGCCTCCACTGATTTATACAGCCCCTGGTCTCTCCTGGCCTAGTATGTAAGGTAGTGCCTCTACTCCAATTGTTTGAGGACAGGACCCCCTTTCTCCTAAAATGTAAGCCAAAACAGGCTCTATCTATCAGGTTGTCATAGCTACTATCTAGGGTTATTGTTTTTTGAAAAATGATGAGACTGCTTCAAATGGGGGTAAGGGTCTTCAACATAGATAATCCTTGAAGTATGTGCCCTGCTCTCTGTTACTTTGATCAACTGTTCTAGACTGAACCTCACTTTATAGTGTAATGTTTTCATTATGAGAGCAAACAAAGAATAGGAGACAATGAGTCAAGCCTCTTCAGACAGTTGGGAGTGACAGTAGACTTATGCTTAAACCGGTGATACAAAAAGGGCTGTGACATACTTGGCATTCCTTTCTTTTGCTAAAAGGGACATCACTTTTTGACTAAATGATGTGGCATGCTTAAAGTATAAGTTTGGGTGAGCATATAAGGTGAACGTCTAGCATCCCAAAAGTTGCTTGTAACTCATCAAGGACAACATCAGCTTTTTTGCTAATTAGCAACTTTGCAACTATTTACTACTTTTTAGATACTTTGCAACTACTTAGCATGTTAGCTAACCCTTCCCATAACCCTAACCGTAACCCTGTAACCTAACTCCTAACCTTAACCTTAGACGTAACCTTAACCCTTAACTTCTATGGGCTAGGTGGGACGCTAGTGAAATATCAGGGCGGAAAATTCAAAAACAACAAAATGTCATAATTCAACTTTCTCAAACATACAACTATTTTACACCATTTTAAAGATAAACTTCTCGTTAATCTAACCACATTGTCCGATTTCAAAAGGCTTTACAGCGAAAGCAAAACATTAGATTATGTTAGGAGAGTACATAGACAAAAATAATCACACAGCCATTTTCCAAGCAAGGACATGTGTCAATAAAACCCAAAACACAGCTAAATGAAGCACTAACCTTTGACGATCTTCATCAGATGACACTCCTAGGACATTATGTTACACAATACATGTATGTTTTGTTCGATAAAGTTCATATTTATATCCAAAAACAGCATTTTACATTGACACGTGATGTTAGGAAAATGTATTCCCACCAAAACGTCCAGTGAATGTGCACATCAATTTACAAAAATACTCATCATAAACATTGACAAAATATATAACAATTATTTAAAGAATTATAGATTGACTACCCATGGATGCAACCGCTGTGTCAGATTTTAAAATAGCTTTACGGAGAAAGCACATTTTTCAATATTCTGAGTACATAGCTCAGCCATCACGGTGAGCTATTCAGACACCCGCCAAGTTCGGGGCAACCTAAACTCAGAATTAGTATTAGAAATATTCTCTTACCTTTGCTGATCTTCGTCAGAATGCACTCCCAGGACTGCTACTTCCACAATAAATTTTGTTTTTTTTCTCGAAATAATCCATATTTATGTACAAATACCTCCGTTTTGTTTGTGCGTACAGATCACTTATCCAAAGGCATAACGCACGAGCGCGGAACGAGAGACGAAAAGTCAAAATGTTCCATTACCGTACTTAGAAGCATGTCAAACGCTGTTTAAAATTAATCTTTATAGGATTTTTTACATAAAATTGCGATAATATTCCAACCGGACAATAGCATATTCATTCAAGAAGAAAAATTAGGAACGGCGTGCTCGCGTGACTGCGCATATCCAATCCCTTTGTTGCCAGGCAGACCACTCAGTAACTGAGCTACTATTATCTGCCCAGTGACAGGAGAATGCTCAAACCACTTTCTGAAGGCTTTAGACAGCCAATGGAAGCCTTAGGAAGTGCAATGTTACCCCACAGACACTGTAGCTTCGATAGAGAATCAAAAGAAGAACTACAATTCTCAGACTTTTCACTTCCTGCTTGGATTTTTTTCAGGTTTTTGCCTGCCATATGAGTTCTGTTATAATCACAGACACCATTCAAACAGTTTTAGGAACCTCAGAGTGTTTTCTATCCAAATCTACTAATAATATGCATATTCTAGTTTCTGGGCCAGAGTAGTAACCTGTTTAATGTGTAATACAAATCTCCAAACATATTTTTGTTTTGTTTTAATGCCATATTAAATGCTCCAGGGCTAATTTAGTTAGCAATATGGCATTTATTTCTAGATTTTGAACATAAAATAACAATTATAAAGCTAACATTATCCCTTAGGTCTAGCACAGCAAATACATTAATTGTTGAAGTATATGTCGCAGAACAGTGATTACAATATTTGTTTAGAATATTGACAACAAAATAAATACATCTTAAGGGGGTTAGTTCTTCTGTAGAGATTGGAGAACCTTCCAGAAGGACAACCATCTCTGCAGCACTCCACCAATCAGGCCTTTATGGTAGAGTGGCCAGACAGAAGCCACTTCTCAGTAAAAGGCACATGACAGCCCACTTGGAGTTTGCCAAAAGGCACCTAAAGGAGTCTTAGACCATGAGAAGCAAGATTATCTGGTCTGATGAAACCAAGATTGAACTCTTTGGCCTGAATGCCAAGTGTCACATCTGGAGGAAACCTGGCATCATCCCTACGGTGAAGAATGGTGGTGGCAGCATCATGCTGTGGGGATGTTTTTCAGCAGAAGGGATTGGGACACTAGTCAGGATCGAGGGAAAGCTGAACGGAGCAAAGTACAGAGAGATCCTTGATGAAAACCTGCTCCAGAGCGCTCAAAACCTCAGACTGGATGAAAGTTCAGTTTCACCAAAGTAGAGGTTTATTAGTATTATTGTTATTGCTAAATGTACTGCGTAGGTGTAAACATCTTTTTTTCAAGAGATAGTACTTGTATAGCCTAAGAAAGTAGCAGAAATGTGCAGAAAGTAGTTTTGAATTAATTTAATTAAAGGGAAAGAATGATAGTCTTTAACTTTTCTGGGAATTCAACTACAAAATACTAGTCTTCTCCCATTTTTTTACCTCCTCCCGCACAATGTGTATAATCAACAACAATTAATATGAATAAAACAAGATAACAGATACAAAACAAAAATGTGAAGAACATAAATCAATCATCTCTAATTAGCACATGTGGGACAGTATGCAAGTGTGTGTGCATGGACTTTGCAGATGTATTTCTCACATATGCAGCACATAGTATTTGTTTTACAGTCCTTCTTTGGGGGGGCAGAATTGGCATCTCCTCCTCTTGCCAGGCCCAGCTGCAGCATCAGGTGGATCAGGACAAGAATCAGCTCCCTGAACAGCTTTCACAAGTGCTGCAGAGGCTGCTGTGCAGGGGAGGCACTCCCTTCTTTGAATGTGTGGGGTTACAAGTGCCTTTCCCAGCTGCTCTGTTTTTCAGGCATCCAGGTAGGGTTGATCTTGTTCCATATCATTAAGGCATTATATGAGGACACATCAATGATGTTATGGAAGATGACCAGGGGTCAGCGGGCAGTCATCCTCCTGCAGCTGTAAGTTCCAATGACCTTTTCCAGTTTGTCAACGCCTCCTTTGTTGTGGTTGTAGTCCAGGATGATGGCTGGCTTCCTGTCCTCACGATCATTGATCTCAGCCGTTTTGTGCAGTGTGCTCAGGAGGACCACATTCTTGTTCCTCCTTGGTAGGTAAGAAACTAGAGTGGTGGTGGGGGTGAAGGCAAACTTTGATGAGAAGGCCTCTCCCCCGTTGTTGCGAGGAGAGCAGGGGGGGAGCTCAGGCTTGTTTTTTATAACTGTGCCAACCATAGTGATCTTCCTCTTCAGGAGCTGCTGGCTGAGTTCATAAGAGGTGAAGAAATTGTCACACGTGACATTGTGCCCCCTCAGTCCATCTGTCACATCAAGCACAACCCCCATCCCCTGGTTCTTCTCTGGGCCTCCACCGGTCGGCTTCCATGTGTAGACTTGCATCTTCCAAGCGTAGCTGGATTGTGCGTCACAGGCCACCCATATCTTGATGCCATACTTTGCTGGCTTGCTGGTTATATACTGCCGGAAAGTACAGCAACCTTGTGACAAAAGAGATTACTGTCAGTAATTAGTATCAGTGTCACAGAAAACAATCACATAAATCAATGATATTACAGCAATACAAAATAAAACTGACAGTGAAAATCACTTACATTACAGATATGAAAATAATTACTTCTGAATGGATCCAGTTGTTCATCCACTGTTACTTCAGGCCCAGGGTTGTAGAGGTATGGCAGACACTCCACCCACTTCTTCCAGACCTCTGTTATGGCCGCCAGTTTGTCTCTCACACGTCTTGCAGGTATTTTCTCACTGTTATAAAATCGTAGCATTCTTGAGAAAGTGTGAAAGACTTTCAGTGGCATCATGGCAAGGAAAATTGCCCTTCCACTCTCTGCATCCCAGAGACAATATGTAGCCTTGCCTCGGGACCTATACACTCAGTACAGTGAGTGAAAAAAGTATTTGATCCCCTGCTGATTTTGTACGTTTGCCCACTGACAAAGAAATGATCAGTCTATAATTTTAATGGTAGGTTTATTTGAACAGTGAGAGACAGAATAACAACAAACAAATCCAGAAAAACGCATGTCAAAAATGTTATAAAATGATTTGCATTTTAATGAGGGAAATAAGTATTTGACCCCCTCTCAATCAGAAAGAGTTCTGGTTCTCAGGTGTCTTTTTTACAGGTAACGAGCTGAGATTAGGAGCACACTCTAAAAGGGAGTGCTCCTAATCTCAGTTTGTTACCTGTATAAAAGGTAGTGCCCCGTCCTTATGACATTTTGTGCTGCCATCCTGTCCTGGTTGTCATATGGTGACAAGGACCATGTTATTTTGCTATTCTTTGACTAAAAATGTCTCTCTTTCAGCGTGGGGGATTTCTTCTTCATCTGAAGATGATGCATCGTGCTCTGGGTTGTATTCTTCCCCATCTTCTTCTTCAGATACCTCATCCTCTTCAAAATTATTGTTCTCTTGTTCCTCCAGGACATCTGAAAAAATCTGATCTACAACCTGTTGGGCACTGAAACGTGCACTCATGGCTTCAGCAAAGAGAGAACTGGGAGGTGCAGCACCTTTATAGCCTCTGACTGCGTTCCCCATTAGTAAACAATGCTTTCAAGAAATGTTTATTTTGAGTCATTTGTGGGGTCATGGAGGGGAGATGCTGCATATGCACAAGAGAGTTTTAGTTTTGTCTTGAGTTCAATCAGTAGCACACACAATCTCAATTTCTCATTGTGTGTGTGTGTGTGTGTGTGTGTGTGTGTGTCTTTGGGGTTTTTGTGGTGTGTAAATGATTTTAGAACTGCCGGGTCAAAAATGACCCTAAGACAATCTTTGTACCCTGGTGGTGTACAGCTTTCATGGAAATATGAACAAAAGCAATGTTTCACTTTTTCTAATGTTGAGGTCACTCTAAGAAAAGTAATCAAATTTAAAGTTGAAAAAATATCATTTAGGTGGTTTTCTCTGCTGTTTTACATAGTGGCGGGTCATTTTTTACCCTTAAGACAACACAAGGGTGAAGTATCAAAAGTACATGTAATTGCTAAAATATACTTAACTATAGTAAAAGTATAAATAGTAAAAGTATAAAAAATTTCAAATTCCTTATATTAAGCAAACCAGATGGCACCATTTTATTAAAAAAATTTTTTTTACGGATGCTGTAAGCCTCAGACATCATTTACAAATGAAGCATGTATTTAGTGCGTCATCAGATCAGAGGAAGTAGGGATGACCAGTGATGTTCTCTTGATAATTGTGTGAATTAGACCATTTTCATGTTCTGCTAATCATTCAAAATGTAGAGTACTTTTGGGTGTCAGGGAAAATATTTTAAAAAAGTACAGAAGTACGGAATTTTTTTTAGGAATGTAGTGAAGTAAAAGTATGAAGTTGTCAACAATATAAATAGTAAAGTACAGATACCCCCCAAAAACTACTTAAGTCATACTTTCAAGTATTTTTACTTAAGTACTTTACATCACTGCTGAATACTTATGTAAATGTGATATTTAAAAACAATTTTTATATATATTTGCTAACATTTCTAAACCTGTTTTTGCTTTGTCATTATGGGACATTGTGTGTAGATTGATCAGGGGGAAAAAACGATGTAATACATTTTAGAATAAGGCTGTAACGCATTCTCTTCCCGAGTGAATAGAGAATTATCTAATAAGGGTAAATGAATCAATAATCCATCATTAATTAGTAGTTATGTAGCATGGATAATTAATAATTAATGCACTGAACGTTAGTCTTATAAAGGTCTAGTAGAGACTGGAAAGGGAGAGAAATATGTGTGTGTATTTAGAGATACCGGGAGGAGCCTTCAAGGTTCTCCTACTCTATGGGGAAAGGAACAGGCAGTGCTGGAATAGTGGTAGCAGGTCAAGAAAGAGATACTGTTCACCTACTGTCTGTGCGTATGTGTGTGCATAGGTTATGTACTTTTGGGTGTGGATGTGTGTGCGTAAGCGGAGAGAGGATAAAATGAACATCTTTGTCATTTGGACCTCAGAACGTTCTCTGAATAAACTGAACAGACCTTTTGCAGAAAGCTGAGTCCTTGCCTAATTATGAACCCAGTGTCTTACAAACCCTGGGGATTAGTCAAGGCTTATTGATTGTTAATAATTCATTAGGATAGAAAATTCCTTTGACACCGAGACCGTGAACTCATGGAGGTATGGGCCACACACCTCTCCGAGGCAGAGCAGCATCGCCAGAGACAGCTGGGTCTCTGTCCCTGTTGCGGCCAGGAGGGGCACCAGCTTCAGGGGTGTCTGGTGTGTTCCAACCCAGAGTTCACTAGGGCAGAGGGGATTGCCTCGTTATCTTCCGTCTCCCAGGGTAGGCGTGAGTATTCCATCATCATCGTTTTCCACCAAACCCTTTCTGGTTCCCATTTTACTGGTTGGCTGTCCTTCAGGTGTTGTCTCTACAGCTCTAATGGAATCCAGGGCCGCAGGGAACTTTATTGACCAGGCCCTCGCTTCCTCCCTGATCATAACTTCGCACCCGCTCTCCTTTCCTTTCCCACCATCTCCTGGTCGAGGATGAAAATCACTGCCTGGGTACCAGGATGCCGGAAGACCTTCTTTCCCGTAACATGTAGTTCCACACTGGTTTAGAGTCCTGAAAGTGCCCTCCAGCCCATCCGGACTTCCCGTATCATTGGCCCTGTGTTTTGGGACGTAGATGTGGACATCTGCCAGGCGCTGGAGAGGGAACCCGCTCCTGCTACCTGTACTCCGGAACGCATCTAGGTCCCCACGGGGGTAAGAGATCGGTTGTTGACCTGGGCACACACATTCCTCACCGCTGGACACCAAGGTATAACCAGTGCTTTCCAATCCCTCTCTGATAAGTACTGGTGGCCCACCTTGGCTCAGGACATCGCCTGCTATGTCAACTCCTGCTCCATATGTGCCCAAATCACGCCAGCACGCTCCAACAGGGAAACTACTTCCCCTTCCTGTGCCTCAGTTGCCTTTGTCCCATCTGTCCGTAGACTTCGTTACTGATGTCCCACATCTGATGGTTTCACAACTGTTATGGTTGTTGTGAACAGATTCTCCAAATCCTGCAGTTTTATCCCTCTCTCTGGTCTCCCTACCGCTCTCCAGGTTGCTGAGGCACTGTTCCAGCAGGTCTTCTGGCACTATGGCTTTTCGGAGGACATCGTCTCCGACCGTGATCCCCAGTTCAGATAGCAGGTATGGAAAGCCTTCATGGAGAAGCTGGAGGCCACGGCCAATCTCACATCCGGGTACGGGCCTCAGTCCAATGGGCAGGTGGAAAGGACCAACCAGGAGCTGGGGAGGTTCCTAGGGAGTTACTGCCAGGACCGACAGGGGGAGTTGGCCCGGTTCTTTCCCTACGTTGTGTACAGCCAGATCTCACTTCGTCACTCCTACACCGGGCTGACTCCCTTCCAGTGCATCCTGGGAAATCAGTTGACCCTGGCTCCGTGGACTCCGAGGCAGACCGAGGCCCATGCAGCATATGTGTGGTTCCGGCACACAGTCCGACGTCAGAAGAATCAGGCAGAACGCCACCTCAGTGTGGCTCCTGTGTTCCAACCTGGTGATCACATCTGGCTCTCCAAAAGGAACTTGCCGGAAGCTGAGCCCCCAGTTTGTGGAGCCCTTCACGGTCCTCCAGAGTGTCAATGTGGTAACTTAGCATTTTCAACTCCCCACCAACTACCAGATCTCACCCTTTTGTCATGTTTCCCTCCTCAGGTCGGTGGTTCCTGGTTCGAAGAGCCGACATCCTGGACCTCAACATTGTCCAGGATTTCCATCTCCACCGTCCAGACCGGCCCGCTCTTCATCCTGGGGCCGTCCTCCTGGCCGGCATCGTTGGGAGGGGGTACTGTCACACCTACTCCCGCTCCCTCTCTCCAACGCTCAAATTTGCCGGTTTACTAACCACTGGCCCTGGCAACCATTATTACGCACACCTGCTCCCCATCATTACGCACACCTGGACTTCATCATCACCTTTATTACCTTCCCTTTATTTAGCCCTCAGTAGCCTCAGTCATTAGGCAGTATTGATTTGTTTTCATGTTCAGTATGCATCCCCTATTTTGTTCACTTTCCTTGCAACATTGTTATTAAACTCTCCTTCTGCACCTGCTTCCTGACTCCCTGCATATACATGACAGTATGTAAATGTTACGTTTACAGTTTACCGGCACTATTAGTTTGTCATACCTAATATCTAGGTTTATTGTTAGTTTAAAAATTATAACGATGCTTCAAATGGGGAAAGGGTCTTTGAACATAGAAAGCCCTTGAAGTGTGTGCTCTGCTCTCTGTTACTTTGACCAACTCTTAGATTGAGCCCAACTTTATAGCCTAATGTTTTCATTATGAGTGCAAACAAAGTTTTGGAGACAATGAGACAAAGCCCCTTCAGACTTTTGGGAGTGACAGTCTTACTGTATGCTTAAACCGGTGTTGCAAAAGGCCTGTGACATACCTAGCATTCCTTTTCTTTGCGATAAGTGACATCACTTTTTGACTAAATTATGTGTCATGCTTCATTTGTTGTTGTTGTTTTAAACCAAAGCATATAGGCCTAGCTATAAATCCTTACCCTGACAGTAGGCCCAGTCTATGGGCCAGGAGAGATTCCATGGTTCAGATCAGGAGAATTGAGATTTTGAGTCATTTTCATAGCATCAAAAAAGGACAAATGTTCCTGTAATTGCTTTCATCTCAACTGTTGCTAGTCAGCAGCAACCCTTATGAACTGTTGTTAGCCAGCAGCAACCCTTATGAACTGTTGTTAGTCAGCTGCAACCCTTATGAACTGTTGTTAGTCAGCTGAAACCCTTATGAACTGTTGTTAGTCAGCTGCAACCCTTATGAACTGTTAGTCAGCAGCAACCCTTATGAACTGTTGTTAGTCAGCTGCAACCTTTATGAACTGTTGCTAGTCAGCAGCAACCCTTATGAACTGTTGTTAGTCAGCAGCAACCCTTATGAACTGTTGCTAGTCAGCTGCAACCCTCACTCATTCAAAGTGACCTTGTTTAAGCAGAAGGGCCAACTTCAGGAGTAAACGTTATTTATATTAAGGGTTACACACATAGAGAAAATCGGACATCTCTGAAATGAAAATGGATGTCTCTACCTTCAGCAATTTTTTTTTTACCTAAACATTCCCTGAACGCTTGAGAAAAAACAAGTGACACTCCCATATACCCCCCAAAAATGATTAAAACAAAGTGTATACCAGAGAACATCCTTACAGTTTACCCTCACCTCTTGGAGACACCAGAGGCTTAGATATGTCGTTTTAGAAACTGTTCTTCATCCTGTCAGCATTACATGGCAACGCAGAAATTTTGATAGCGCACAGGGCTGCGGGCCAGAAGTTTCTGTGTTCACAGACCCCTATGGACAAGAGTAAGGGTGGAAAGATCTCATTTATAGTAAAAGCATTGCATGAATCTATCAACGTATTTGCAGGTCCGAGAAAAATGTGCCTTTATAAACATTTCATGCAAATATTTTTTAATAGTACACAAATTGCTCAAATTACAGGCTAAGAATGGACATAGAGATAGGCCTATGTGTTCATCCTATCCAATGACGACCTGTCATTCAGGGCAGCTTTGTTAATCATGTTTAGCATTTGTTTGAGCCTCACCTGTTTTGCATGCTATTTTGGCATTAATACGTGTCACATATCAGTTTGCAAACAATGTACAAAAAAATAACTAAATTAGTTAATAAAGAAGCATACAACATGGTCTCTTTTTTGCTTTCTTGAGTAAGACAGCTCCAAAATGCAGGTGTTTCAGCTTAGTTCAGTGGTTTCTGTGGTGGTGTTGGGGCAGCCAGAAAATACAGAGCGTAGGGGTTGGTAATGTTCTCTTCTTGCACCATGATTGGCTCAGTGTTCTGTCACTCATGGGGACACTACGTCACAGCAAAACGTCATACTTTCAAAATAGTTAGATAGCTAGCAGTCATCATCATGAATCAAGTTGACAATCTACTTGCAAATCCTTTTTAATCCTTGTCATATGAAGGAAATTGTGAAAAAAATTATAGATAAAACGTATCGGTGCTCATCGGCCATTGGACAAAAACATTACACACCAAATCGGTAACAGTGGCTAACTGCAAGCATTGCAAAGCAATCACTAGCCTACTATTCAGTGGAGTTGGTGCGTGGTCCAAGTCGGGGTTTAAGGGTCTCTTTTCAAAAGGATACACATTCAACATTGGTCATGCCATTGGCCGAGTTCAAAACAACTGGAAACATGGAACTGGGAAATCTCAGACTTCAGTGAGTTCAAGACAACTGGGAACTCAGAAAAAAATTTGCTCTGACTGGGAAAATACGTTTTGAATGGACATACGTCTCGGAATTACAAGTCAGGAACTCAGGCTTCTTTCTAGAGCTCCTACCTGAAGATCACTGACTTCATGATTCAACCTTGTTTTTATTGTAGTTCCCAGTTTTCTTGAAAGCACCATAAATCCAGAGAATGCCAGACTTTGATGACAAAGTTTGATGACAAAATGTGCCCATGAAGGACTGCCGCGCCACCTTCCTGTTCATGTGAGCACAGCACAAACAGGTGAGTCCAGAAAGGACTTGTATGCTGCTGCATGAATTATGTAATACGTCAGGGTTGTCACGTCCTGGCCAGTAGAAGGGTTAATTGTTATTGTAGTTTGGTCAGGACGTGGCAGAGGGTATTCGTTTTATGGTATTCGGGGTGGTGTGTTTGTTGTAGGGGATTTGATTCGTGTATTCTGGGGTTTTTGGGCACTGTTCCTTGTTATGTATGTCTATGATTGATCTAGCTGTTGTATGTCTATGTGTGGTCAATTGGGGTTGGGACTCTCAATTGAAGGCAGGTGTTGTCCATTGGCCTTTGATTGAGAGTCCCATATATTAGGGTGTATGTGTCTTTTGTGGGAGATTGTTTGTGTGCACTGCGTTTGTTTGAGCCTGACACACTGTTGCCGTTGTGAGTATTGTTTATTGTTTTGTTTTGTTTCAAGTGGATACCTTACATGGTTTATCAGTAATAAACATGTGTCCACAATCCCGCTGCATTTTGGTCCTCCTTTCCTCAACACGATGAAATCCGTGACAAGGGTGATATACATACTGTAGCTAAGAAAGTAATACCAAGTGTATGTTGTATAGGAAGCTGTTAGTAGCCCATGTCCTTTACCCTAATAATTGGGTCATTTTCCCCCTCATAACTTAGCCTACTGTTCTGACTTGATGGTGCACATGCAGCCTATAGCCTGTTTAAGAGAAATGTCATCATCAAATATTATAAGAGCTTTCATTGTCAGCTTATATGCCCCCTTTATTTATCCTATGGTTCTGACTTGGTGCACAGGGAGAATATTGAACAAATAGTTATATTGACTATGTTCGTCCTACCTCGCACATTGTCTTAATCAAAATTACGGATTGCCTCTTATCCGCTCGAAGTCCCATTATGCCATAATTTGTACTTCTCAATTGTCAGTAGAAACCACATTTGTTTAAGCAAGTCAGCCATATCAGCAATGTGTTATTTTAAAGGCAGCAATTCAGGCTGAATGAACTGTATCACTTCCAGGTGTAGCAGTGGTAAGGTGTTGGGACTGCTGTTGGAACAGCTTTATGTAGATGGCTACTCTTCTTTAACAACAGAAGGTCACAAGGGTTTCCCAAAAAGCTTTATGGGTTTAAACATATTTTGTACAGAAAGTGAATAGCTTAATCAATTGAAAGTGACAGAATTAGACTACTTCCCAAGCATATTCCATGTTTTGCCTCCTCCGCTATAGAAGATTGTAGCTCAGACTCTGAACGTCAAAGAAACTAAACAATGATATTCCCATATGCATCGAAGTCATGTCTTTCCAGGGTATTTTCAGCTTGTTTCTAGCATAAAACATAATGAATCAAAGTGCTGTTATCACTTAATGTAATCAGATCTGTTTTATTTTATTCCAAATCTTAAGATAATGGGCTGTCCTGTGCTTTTTGCCATTTTCTTAAATAAAAGGTAGGCCTATGGCATAACCTCTCATACCCCCTCAATTCCATTACTGGCTTTAACTTAACAGCCCTTCAATGACATGGAGGGAGGCTATTTAAAGAGTGCATGGTGAGTGGAGGAATTGAATGACAAATCTATGGATATAGCAGCCTATAGCCTAATTCTGTCTGTCAAACAGGAGGAGCCACCTCTTGTTTCTTAAATAGGAAGAAATTGGCTCCAACACAAAGCCCTCTTGTTGTTAGTAAAGTCTAATTAAATGAAGACGGTTTAAATGAATTATTCCTACTCCTATTTGCCTATTTTCAGCACCATCAGCTGTCCATTTCCAATTGATTGTGGCGTGACTGCTACTTCAAGTTTCAGCACCACAATGTAAGTAACTAAAATCTGGCTTATTGTGATGTCAATAACTTGGATAAATACATCATGGGCAAGAAACATATTGTTTTTCTTAAAATCAATTATAGTAGTAGCAAGATATCAAAGTTGACCTCCGGTCCTCAAATGCTCTCCTCAAACTGAACAGAACATTGGCTATAGGCTAGTCTACGTGCAAGATACTGCATTTTTCGGACTCGCCTAATAAAAAATAATTTTCTGAAGAATTCTTTGACTCTCCTCCTGAACTGCCACTGTAGTCCTACACAGCACAGGATTGGTTAGGCAGCACAAAAAAAGGTTTTGATCAGCAAGGACAGAACAGGCCTCAGGGTTGGAATATCCATTGCAGTGTGTAATGCAGTCTAGGTTTATTTACACAATCCCAGCAGCTATCTTAGAAATATATACTCTGTGCTTCTCTGAGCATGCACTTCGTTGCCTATAGCCTATAGGCTATGAATCAATTGATTGAGACCACGCTAAATAGCCTATAGGCACACTTCATATTGCATTTCCAGCAGAGAACCGGGTGGAATCGGGCATACATCGATATATAGCCTAATAAGCAACGAATTCTAAAACACTGAGAAATATTGAAATTTCTTTAATTACAAACTACATGACCCTCCCATTTACATTTACATTTAAGTCATTTAGCAGACGCTCTTATCCAGAGCGACTTACAAATTGGTGCATTCACCTTATGATATCCAGTGGAACAACCACTTTACAATAGTGCATCTAAATCTTTTAAGGGGGGGGGGGGTTAGAAGGATTACTTCATCCTATCCCAGGTATTCCTTAAAGAGGTGGGGTTTCAGGTGTCTCCCCTGGACTAGATTTATAAAAATACTTAACCCTCCCCTTGACTGAAATTAAAAAGGCATGACCCTCTCCCATTTTCCTCCAGGTACCCACCCTGTACATTTTTATCCAACTCTTAGCACTACAATTTTATCGTAAAAACTAAGAATGTTCTTGTTAAACAGAAGTGATAGTAACACTGTAAATGATTAACCATTACAGAACTCTTTCGTTTGAAGTTCTGAAGGGTGACACAGCGTTTTTAGTCTGTATTCTTTCTCCCTCCCCCTCTATTCTTATTTCCCTCCCTCCTTCCCAGTCCTCCTGTCATAACCTCCTGTTGGTTCTACTACAGTATGGAATGACTCAGGCTCTGCCCTGGCTGTATTTCTGCCTTGTCATTGTGACTCAGCATTCTGGAGTCTCAAGCAGAGACAGAAGAGGAAGTGAGATGTTCCACTCCATCAATGGTTCTGTTTCAGTGGAAGTCAAGGACTAAGCAGACCGCTATCGCATTGGTGTCTGTGGAGAACAGACCCCCCCCCCCTTCAGCAGGCAGTGGTAAATGGCCTGAGTGAACTACCTTCATTTATCCACCATCTTTGGCCTGAAAGCCATTCATTACCGCTATCACTGTGACAATGGTGGAAGGAGACTGGGTCTCATGACTGTGGAAACAGAGTTGAGCGGTGGTGAGTGGGTGAAAACGTGCTGAGACTAGGGGAAAAAAGGGAAGAAGGAGAGAATAGCAGTAACATATACTATGTAACTTACTAAGGCATTTTTAAACAAATAGCTGTAATATGGTTGTTTCTGATGAATGTTGGATTGAAAATACACCAACAACTTTCCTGATCATTTGGACAATATACCCCAATCACAACTCAAATAACAATATTTTTCAATATTACTTTAAACTGTTGGTCTAACTAACAGTTTAGAAAATCATCGCCAAACCCCTTGGTTTTTCACACTCAATAGTTTCCCGTGTGTATAGGATGTATAAACACTAATGTAGGCCTATCTGTTACAACAGACTCCTGTTACTGCCTACCATGCTATGTTGTTGTCTTAGGTCTCTCTTTATGTAGTGTTGTGTTGTCTCTCTTGTCGTGAAAGGCCTTTTGCCTTTTGGTAGTCGTCATTGTAAATAAGAATTTGTTCGTAACTGACTTGCCTAGTTAAATAAAGATTAAAAATAAATAAAGCACTTCTCTGCAGCTTTTGACATTATTGATCATAATCTGCTGCTGGAAAAAGCGTAAGTATTATGGCTTTACATCCCCTGCTATATTGTGGATCTAGAGTTACCTGTCTAACAGAACACAGAGGGTGTTCTTTAATGGAATCCTCTCCAACATAATCTAGGTAGAGTCAGGCATTCCCCAGAGCAGCTGTCTAGGCCCCTTACTTTTTCAATCTTTACTAATGACTGGCACACTGGTGCTGAGTGAAGCCTGTGTGTCTATGTATGCTGATGACTCAACACTATACACATCAGCTACCACAGCAGGTGAAATCACTACAACACTTAAGAGCTGCAGTCAGTTTCAGAATGAGTGGCAAGAAATAAGTTAGTCCTAAATACATGAATTTCAAAAACTAAAGGCATTGTATTTGGGACATAACACTTAAACCTCAGCTAAATCTTGTAATGGATAATGTGGAAATGTAACAAGTTGATCCAACAGTAGCTAAGATAGATCTGTTCATAATAAAGCACTGCTCTGCCTTCTTAACAACGCTATCAACAAGGTAGGTTCTACAGGCCCTTGTTTTGTCGCACCTGGACTACTGTCCAGTCGTGTAGTCAGGTGCCACAAAAAAGGACTTATGAAAATTACGATTGGTCCAGAACTGGGCAGCACGGCTCACCCTTAAATGTACACAGAGCGCTAACATGAATGTCAATCTCTCATGGCTCTGAGTAGAGGAGAGATTGACTTCATCACTAGTTGTATTTGTGAGAAGTATTGACATGTTGAATGCACCGAACTGTCAGTTTTAAACTACTGGCACACAACTCAGACACCAGTGCATACCCCACAAGACATGCCACCAGGTCTCTTCACAGTCCCCAAGTCCAGAACAGATTATGGGAGGTGCACATTACTACAGAGAGCCATGACATGGCTACTATTCCACATCAAGTAACTCATGCAAGCAGTAAAATCATATTTAAAAACAAAAACACACACACATGGATTTTGAGTTGTAGATATGTGGTAGTAGAGTAGTGGCCTGAGGGCAAACCCTTAATGTGTTGTGAAATCTGTTTAGTAATGTAATGTTAGTTTTATTGTATAGAACTGCCTTTAATTTGCTGGACCCCATGAAGAGTAACTGCTGCCTTGACAGCAGCTAATAGGGATCCATAACAAATACAAATGTTGGTAAATTAAGGAATATGCAATTTAATCACATGCCATCTAGTGGCCTTTTTGGGTACATCAGAATACAAATCTCTGGCCATCTGTGTGGCCTTATTTAAAATATATTTTCAAATAGAATGACAAAGCTGCAAAACTTAACCCTAAATTTAAACCAACTTAGTGAATACCATACAAATGTACCTCATTATTTTACCATGTCAATACTTTGTAAATGTTGGTGGCAGTTGTGAAAAGAAAATAGTTGCCAAGTACTTGAAAATGCCATTGCCGATTAGACAGTTCTCATTAGGCTATTATCCCCTTTAACCAAGTGGTCTCTCCACTAGAAACTCATCTACTATATGGACACATTAAAATTGTTTCATTTAAAGTAATAAGCTTGCCTGTTAATACCAAAATGATAGTGTAAAGTATTTTCAGTATATTACCAGTAGCTTTGCAACCATATGACAGCTCCAATAAGCCCCTTATGGTGAACTAGAGGCTTGTAGAATCATTACTATTTTGAGTATTCAGTTCATAGTTTGCTGTAGGGGAACTACTGGGCATTTCCAAATGAAATAAACATGAGTACAGATGTATTTGACAGTAAGAGCCATACTTCCCATCACCAGAGAAATGCACCATAACAGCTGGCTTACGGTTTTGATTGCCCTTTAATATACCTGTGACGCAGAGTAAAGTAGTTAACCATTTCACGATTACGGACCTGGAGTTGACAGTCGGGCCCTTAATTGACATGGCACTATTACAAGATACAGTAAAGGACACTATTGTCAGAGGTAATGTCCTTTATTAAACACATGTTAAACTTCTATTGTTATGACCCTCAGTCACGAGTAGGTCTACAACTGTCAGTATTTATCACTAGGAAATTGAGATGCTCAGTAAGATGGAGCAAAGAACCTGAATACACTGTTACAACATCCATTACTACAGGGCAACACTTAGAAAAGATAAACTTTAGTGATATTTTTTATTGTTTTACAAGATGCCTTGCCTCCAAAATACAGTAGTGTTGTCAACAAAAACACCTCAATGTTACAGCTGTGTTGCACTGCACCAGTTGAACACTCTCCCCTCCCTATAAACGCAAAGCCAGTAGGATCTATCAGAGAAGCCAGGAGTCCTGGTCTGAGGCTGGAGGCCGTAGCCTGGGGATGGAAGTGGTTTAGCTCTTGCCTCCCAGGGTGTGCTTGTCAAACAGGTACTCAGCCATCTTGTTTTTGACAGCATCCATCTTGGTGAGGTTGGTGATGTGGTCACCCAGCTTCTTAATGGCCTCCACCTGCTCATTCAGGTAATGGGTCTCCAGGAAGTCACACAGCTAAAGAGGGAAAACACAGGTCAGACAAGAGAATAACTACAGACTATTGTAGATACAGTAACACACAAGAGCCTGGTGGTAGTGGCATAAGTGCAGACAATGTGTTTACAGCTTTTTTTCACTAGGAAAGTCAGTTAAGAACAAGTTCTTTATTTACAATGGCATCCTAATGTGGAACAGTGGGTTAACTGCCTTGTTCAGGGACAGAACATATTTTTACCTTGTCAGCTCAGGGATTCAATCCAGCAACCTTTGTTACTGGCCCAACGCTCTAACCACTAGACAACCTGCCACCCTTTATGCAAACTTATGCATTAGCTGCATTGTGTGTGTATAGTGTGCATCTGTGGACTATTGTGTGCATGTGAAGAAGCAGGTCACACAATCCTGTGTCATTAGTTATCAGAGCTACAACATCCTGATCATCTCCTGGGACAGAACCTGTATTCTATGTGATATATACATGTGATGTGCAGATCCACCATAACTTACATGGGGGTCAACCTTGTCAGAGGCAATCTTGTGCAGGTCCAGCAGGGCCTGGTTCACATTCTTCTCCAGCTGCAGAGCACACTGCATGGCCTCCAGCCCATTGCCCCACTCATCACGTTCTGGCTTCTACACAGGACAGAGTGAACACAGAAGTGTTACGGACTACTAGCAGACATTAAGGTTAGGATAAAGTGAACAGAGTTACACCCTTCACACTGTCAGTTCAGTGGTTAGAGGCAGTATGTTCAGGACTACTCCAGGTTCTCTAGACCAACTTAATGCTGTAGACACTCTCCTCCATGGAGTAAAGACATCTATCAGTCTACAATCTAACTGGGTTTTAGATGCTCAGGGGCTTACCTTGATGTCCTGGAGTAAAATGCGTCCACCTCTCTTGTTCTGGAAGGAGAGTAGCTTGTCGGCGTGCTCCCGCTCCTCGTCGCTGTTCTCCTTGAAGAAATGCGCGAAGCCAGGCAGAGCCACATCGTCACGGGAGAAATAGAAAGCCTGGGTGGATAAACATAAAACAGTGTTTAGAAGAAAGAACATGACAGCATTCTGTTCTTGTTGTGGCAACTAAACTTGATGATAAAGGCATGAATCAGTCTAGTCTGTAGTCTACTTGGTAACCTGACAAGTAACCCGTCAAGGAGTTGTTACGCGCTCTGTCCAAGGTAGGATAGATTCCCGGCTTCATTTGAATGCTATATCTACCTGAAAGCTCTTAATAACAAAGTAGACCTCAAATATGAACTTCAGGGAGTTAAATTTCTTGACTATTAATTGTCTAGGACTGTAGAAAAGTCAGGTCAAAAATGGCATTTAGGCCCAGGAATAATAATACACAGGTAGATCAACAAAACGGTCATCTTGGTAGACTTCTTACCATTGAAGTGTAGGTGAAGGAGGCAAACATCTCCATGTTGATCATCCGGTTGATGGCAGCTTCGCAATCGTGGTGATAGTTCTGGCGGATCTGAGACTCCATCTTGGCAGATTTTCTTTTATATCAAAATGAAATATACAAAAATAAAGGTCCTTCGACTATTTTGCTATTACAGTTAAAGTAAGTGTTACGTTATCAATCCGGAATGTTCTATAATGCGGGACGAAGGCAGAGGAGTTCCGTTCAATCACTGTTGAAGCAAGAACTTCTTCATGCGTCTTCTCAGACTTGTGAACTGGAAGGAGCCTTGTTCCCTCTATTTATTGTTCCGAACGGAACGCGTCAGTGAACTCCACCCTCACAGAGCGTAGCCAATCACCTTTAGAATTTCAACAGGAACTAGGCGGATCATTTGACGACGAGCCCACTGATACACCTCATGACCTAAAGCAAAGATTATTTATTATATTAACAAGAGAGACGAGTGACAACTCTAACAATGGAAATACATGTGTTCAACGATTGAAGACAGGCAAGATTCTAACCAATGAGAGGGCAGGAACGCGTGTAAACAACACGCACAACTAAACGTCGTTTTTCTCAAAGTTGCCGGAATGCAACGTGCACCAATTTACAATATATATGTCGGCGTTTGTAAAAGCTTTTCAAAATCCTTACGTAATTTGACACTCTGTTATATACCTCTACACATAAATGGCTTTATCTCACGCAGACAGATTTTGGGCGGAGTAAATGCTCTCGCCTTAACCTCTTCATCTCGGTCTGTAATTTAATTTGTTTATTACAAAGTAACATTTTATTGGAAACAACTAAAGCAGTAGTATTAGCCAAAAGCAATGCTACAGTGCAGGTCTAACTACAGCGCTTATTGTTGAAAAAGGTGTGTGTGTTATATCCTTAGAAGAAAATAGGAATAATTTGAACACTCATTCTAATATTGGGCTAATTGAGAAATAGTCTATGTCTACGTTTGATTTAGGATTTAAAAGGAACCGAACTTTGAGACGCAGTTCTGTAAACTTCTGTTTCATTCTCTAAGAGCACATGTTTCAGTAGCACATGTAGCTTAATTATGTACTTTTTCCAGAATGCAGTCAAAAGAAAAACTGTAGGGTTTATGACACTTTTTTCATATGAATTCAATTTTCAGTATGAGGTATGGGAATACAGTAGTGGACAGAGAAAGAAAGGCTGGCTTTTGTAGAAATGGTATTTGATGATACACCTTTCGGTTTCAAATGACATATTGTAGTTGACAAATGGTATATCAAAGTTGATCACATTAGTCTCCAAATAACTACACAGAATCAGTAGCTACATATATCTAACAATACATAGGTTATTAAGCTAAAACTGTGAAGTGGAAAACTTTTTACAGCTAATGAAAATCAAAGACTACAGTAATAAAGTAACCTTCCTAACAACTTCAGTTCACATGACCTGATCTTCCACATCTGTTGACAGGGTGCTTTCAGGGTGCTGGGTTATTGTTCAATACATCCATGTAGTTGCAACATCACTGGTATTCATTAGAACTGTGTTCGAATACTCATACTAACTGCACTAACCATACTAAATGTGATGTAAGTGAAGTATGTAGTATGGTTATTGGTCATAGTATGGATGTAGTTAGTATGCCAGAAGTTCCCGGATGTCGTACTAAATTAGCCAAAATACGAAGAATACAAGCAGTGGACATTATTTCCGTGCTTTCAGGGCCCATGATGCAATTCTTCAGAAAACGGGCGTGGCCTCACAACGTTTTCAGATTTTAAGAAAATGTCGGAAAATATGCACCCGAAGTCCGACGAGCGATGTAATGAATTTGAAAATAAGTTACGTTACAATTCTTTAGCTACGCTAGCATATCATTACAGCAGTATGTACTAGCTACCTAACATACATTTAGTTGGCTATTAAGACGTCAGGCTTAGCTAAGTGGTATTGTCATTGTGCGTTCTCAACGGACAATTTTAATTCGCTCTGGCTATCTATTCCGATTTCAGAGCACTCTCATCTGAGTTAGCCAAAGCGCAGATGAATTGATGAATTTACAAACGTAACACCCGTTGAATATAACCGGTGTCAGTAAATGTCTGCAAAAAAAGAGTAATTAAATTGTTGCCAGCACCACAGTTACAGTCACCAATGCTCTGGATAACATGAAAGCAGCCTAACCAGCTCTGCTAGGGTGAATAAAATGGTCAGAGTGAAGTGTTCTCTCATTTGTGTCTGGAAGTAGCTAGCAAGCTAGCCAAAGTTAGCCAGTTAGCTTGGGCGCTTGACTGCCGTTGTGAGGTCAGAACGCGCGGATCAACCCTACTCCTCGGCCAGAGCGTCCAGTGTGGGCTCTGAATACTCCAAGCGTGAAACGCTTAGAATTTACGAAAGGACAATCTGACAACGCTCTGAATTTACGAACTCCCAGAGCGTACTCTGGCACTCCAGATTGAATTTACGAACCCACCGAAATCGTATGGTGTCTAGCTAGTAATTTGTTATGCTAACAAGCTAGCAAGAGGTTGCATATCAACAGCATCAGCTTCCAGATAGACAGGCGACGAGCTAGTAAACTAAAAGTTTACTGTTCTTTTACAGTATACTCAAATGTAACCTTTGTTTAACTAGGCAAGTCAGTTAAGAACAAAGTATTATTTTCAATGACGGCCTACTCCGGCCAAAACCGGACTCCGCTGGGCCCAGTCACAGCCAGATGTTATACATGCTGGATTCGAACCAGGTATTTTAGTGATGCCGCTTGCACTGAGTTGCTGTGCCTTAGACCGCTGCTCCACTTGGGAACCATTTACATTTTACATTTACATAGGAGCCCTATGAACTGATAGTATATAGTATGCAGTATGTATGTGCAGTATGTGTGTACTCATTAAGTGTGTAGTATACAGTATGTTGGTATGGGTAGTTGAACACAGCTTAGGTCTTCTGGAGCAGTATGCATCAAGCCTCTCAGAGTAAGAGTGCCGATTTGGGATCAGTTTAGCCTTTTAGATCACATTGAATAACATTACATGGACAGGGAAGCTCCTCCCCCCAGCCTCCACTGATTTATACAGCCCCTGGTCTTTCCTGGCCTAGTATGTAAGGTAGTGCCTCTTCTCCAGTTGTTTGAGAACCGGACCCCCTTTTTCCTAAAATGTATTCCAAAACAGGCTCTATCAGTTTGCCATAGCTACTATCTAGGTTCATTGTTTGTTGAAAAATGATGAAGCTGCTTCAAATGGGGGTAAGGGTCTTCAACATAGATAATCCTTGAAGTATGTGCCCTGCTCTCTGTTACTTTGATCAACTGTTCTAGGCTGAACCTCACTTTATAGCGTAATGTTTTTATTATGAGAGCAAACAAAGTTTTGGAGACAATGAGACGAAGCCTCTTCAGACTGTTGGAAGTGGCAGTAGACTTATGCTTAAACCTTTGTTACAAAAAGGGCTGTGACATACTTGGCATTCCTTTTTTTTGTGAAAAGGGACATCACTTTTTGACTAAATGATGTGTCATGCTTAAAGTATACGTTTGGGTGAGCATATAACGCGAACGTCTAGCATCCCAAAAGTTGCTTGTAATTCATCACGGACAATATCAGCTTTTTTGCTATTTAGCAACTTTGCAACTTTTTACCACTTTTTAGATACTTTGCAACTACTTAGCATGTTAGCTAACCCTTCCCATAACCCTAACCGTAACCCTGTAACCTAACTCCAAACCTTAACCTTAGACGTAACCTTAACCCTTAACCCCTAGCCTAACTAACTTTAGCCACCTAGCTAACGTTAGCACCTAGCCACCGAGCTAAATTTGGCCCCAACAAATTGGAATTCGTAACATATATGTTTAGCAAATCGTAACATATTGTACAAATTGAAATTCGTAACATATTGTACAAATTACAATTCGTAAAATATCATACGAAATGGATGATGGACATCCACAAATGAATACATACCATACAAAACGTAACATACTAATTGGAGTATCTCAAATGTACTTTTACTATGTTACGTCTACCCCTGAGTCCAGGTTGTGACCTTATTTTTGCAGAAGGGCAAACATAGCATTAAAATTGAAATTGGCAAAGAATTGTCTTAATTTTTTTATGCAATTCTTTTCTGTAATGTTCAACCCCGAGAACCTGTGTTAAGTCACAACCGGGGCCATCATGTGACCAGCCGCACAAAGTTATAAACAGTAATACTGTAAATGGTTAACCATTACATAACTCTTTCTATTTAAGTTCTGGAGGGTGACACAGTGTTTTTAATCTGTACTCTTTCCCCCTCCCTCTCTCTCCCTATTGCTCCCTCCCTCCCACTATTATTACCAGGGGCGCAACTTTGGTTTTAGATGTGGGGGGGACATACATATATATTTTTTTTTTTTGTCGAATAAACACTGCAAACAGCCTACCCGACTGCTCAGAGGGATCCGCATGGTCCTAAAGCACACCATTGCCTCGTTATGCAACACATTCCAATGATAAAACTGGGGGGGGGGACAAAAATGCATGTCCACCCTGTCCCCAGTGAAATTTGTACCCCTGATTTTTCCTGTCATAACCTCCTGTTGGTTCTACTACAGTATGGAATGACTTAGGCTCTGCCCTGGCTGTATTTCTGCCTTGTTGTTGTGACTCAGCATTCTGGAGTCTCAAGCAGAGAGAGAAGAGGAAGCGAGACAGCCCACTCCTTCATTTTTCCCCCCAATGGAAGTCAATTAACTAAGCAGACCACTATCATGTTGTTGTCTGCTTAAGGAGCCACCCCCTTAAGCAGACAGTGGTCAACGGCCTGAGTGAACTATCTTCATTTATCCACCATCGTTGTTCTAGAGGTAGTTCTGTTCTGTTATCACAGTGACAATGGTGGAAGGAGGCGCAGTTTTGTGACTGCAGAAACAGACATGAGGGGTAATGAATGCATGAAGACTGGCTGATACCAGATTTGAAGAAAAGGAAAAAGGGAAGAAGGAGAGAACAGCAGGAACATATACTATACTATGTAACTTACATATACTGTGTAACTTACATATACTGTGTAACTTACATATACTGTGTAACTTACTAAGGCATTTTTAAACAAATAGCTGTGAATGGTTGTTTCTGGTGAATTGAAGGGAAAATACAACAACCTTCCTGAAAATGTTGTCAATTTAGTCAATCAGAACTCAAATACCAACATTTTTCTGTATTACTTTAAACTGTTGGTCTAACTATAACAGTTCAGAAAGTCACCACCAATGTCAAAATCCATTATTCTATTTATGTTCCCGTCACCATGTTTGGGTAGTACATGGTCTTTAAATGACTAATTTCTTTATATATATTAGTATTTTTCTTTATTGAGATATCAAGTTATGAATGAGAGGGGGGTGACAGAAAGGTAGAGGAATACAGATATGAAGGAGTAGGCAGGATTTGAATCCATGCTGCAAAGGGCCATGTGCAGCATTACCACTAGACCAGACTATGGCACAAAATTAATAATGTCTAATACTCAATTAACTTAAAAGGAGTCGATGCACTCAAAGTCAAGAAACTGCTGACTTGATTACAGTATTTAATTTCAGTATCAATTCATTAAAAAGTATACATACATACATACATACATACATACATACATACATACATACATGGTTGTAAAGGAAATCATGTCCAGTCCTAATAAGCTGAAGATTCTATCATGAATAAAATTTAACAAGTATTGTGTTAGTCTAGCTGAAAACAGAGGCTGATTACTTTGTTGTAGTGAAAGTGAACTGGGATAGAAATACATTATCAATCCAATTAAATTGAGTGTCGCAATGCCAACTTTGGACCAACTACATTGAGTGTAAAGGCTTGGATAGGCCTATGGCTCAGAATATGGAATAGATAAAACTGCAGGATTTGGAGAATCTGTTCACAACAACCATAACAGTTGTGAAACCATCAGATGTGGGACATCAGTAACGAAGTCTACGGACAGATGGGACAAAGGCAACTGAGGCACAGGAAGGGGAAGTAGTTTCCCTGTTGGAGCGTGCTGGCGTGATTTGGGCACATATGGAGCAGGAGTTGACATAGCAGGCGATGTCCTGAGCCAAGGTGGGCCACCAGTACTTATCAGAGAGGGATTGGAAAGCACTGGTTATACCTTGGTGTCCAGCGGTGAGGAATGTGTGTGCCCAGGTCAACAACCGATCTCTTACCCCCGTGGGGACCTAGATGCGTTCCGGAGTACAGGTAGCAGGAGCGGGTTCCCTCTCCAGCGCCTGGCAGATGTCCACATCTACGTCCCAAAACACAGGGCCAATGATACGGGAAGTCCGGATGGGCTGGAGGGCACTTTCAGGACTCTAAACCAGTGTGGAACTACATGTTACGGGAAAGAAGGTCTTCCGGCATCCTGGTACCCAGGCAGTGATTTTCATCCTCGACCAGGAGATGGTGGGAAAGGAAAGGAGAGCGGGTGCGAAGTTATGATCAGGGAGGAAGCGAGGGCCTGGTCAATAAAGTTCCCTGCGGCCCTGGATTCCATTAGAGCTGTAGAGACAACACCTGAAGGACAGCCAACCAGTAAAATGGGAACCAGAAAGGGTTTGGTGGAAAACGATGATGATGGAATACTCACGCCTACCCTGGGAGACGGAAGATAACGAGGCAATCCCCTCTGCCCTAGTGAACTCTGGGTTGGAACACACCAGACACCCCTGAAGCTGGTGCCCCTCCTGGCCGCAACAGGGACAGAGACCCAGCTGTCTCTGGCGATGCTGCTCTGCCTCGGAGAGGTGTGTGGCCCATACCTCCATGAGTTCACGGTCTCGGTGTCAAAGGAATTTTCTATCCTAATGAATTATTAACAATCAATAAGCCTTGACTAATCCCCAGGGTTTGTAAGACACTGGGTTCATAATTAGGCAAGGACTCAGCTTTCTGCAAAAGGTCTGTTCAGTTTATTCAGAGAACGTTCTGAGGTCCAAATGACAAAGATGTTCATTTTATCCTCTCTCCGCTTACGCACACACATCCACACCCAAAAGTACATAACCTATGCACACACATACGCACAGACAGTAGGTGAACAGTATCTCTTTCTTGACCTGCTACCACTATTCCAGCACTGCCTGTTCCTTTCCCCATAGAGTAGGAGAACCTTGAAGGCTCCTCCCGGTATCTCTAAATACACACACATATTTCTCTCCCTTTCCAGTCTCTACTAGACCTTTATAAGACTAACGTTCAGTGCATTAATTATTAATTATCCATGCTACATAACTACTAATTAATGATGGATTATTGATTCATTTACCCTTATTAGATAATTCTCTATTCACTCGGGAAGAGAATGCGTTACAGCCTTATTCTAAAATGTATTACATCGTTTTTTCCCCCTGATCAATCTACACACAATGTCCCATAATGACAAAGCAAAAACAGGTTTAGAAATGTTAGCAAATATATATAAAAATTGTTTTTAAATATCACATTTACATAAGTATTCAGCAGTGATGTAAAGTACTTAAGTAAAAATACTTGAAAGTATGACTTAAGTAGTTTTTGGGGGGTATCTGTACTTTACTATTTATATTGTTGACAACTTCATACTTTTACTTCACTACATTCCTAAAGAAAATTCCGTACTTCTGTACTTTTTTTAAATATTTTCCCTGACACCCAAAAGTACTCTACATTTTGAATGATTAGCAGAACATGAAAATGGTCTAATTCACACAATTATCAAGAGAACATCACTGGTCATCCCTACTTCCTCTGATCTGATGACGCACTAAATACATGCTTCATTTGTAAATGATGTCTGAGGCTTACAGCATCCGTAAAAAAAATTTTTTTAATAAAATGGTGCCATCTGGTTTGCTTAATATAAGGAATTTGAAATTTTTTATACTTTTACTATTTATACTTTTACTATAGTTAAGTATATTTTAGCAATTACATGTACTTTTGATACTTCACCCTTGTGTTGTCTTAAGGGTAAAAAATGACCCGCCACTATGTAAAACAGCAGAGAAAACCACCTAAATGATATTTTTTCAACTTTAAATTTGATTACTTTTCTTAGAGTGACCTCAACATTAGAAAAAGTGAAACATTGCTTTTGTTCATATTTCCATGAAAGCTGTACACCACCAGGGTACAAAGATTGTCTTAGGGTCATTTTTGACCCGGCAGTTCTAAAATCATTTACACACCACAAAAACCCCAAAGACACACACACACACACACACACACACACACACACACACACACAATGAGAAATTGAGATTGTGTGTGCTACTGATTGAACTCAAGACAAAACTAAAACTCTCTTGTGCATATGCAGCATCTCCCCTCCATGACCCCACAAATGACTCAAAATAAACATTTCTTGAAAGCATTGTTTACTAATGGGGAACGCAGTCAGAGGCTATAAAGGTGCTGCACCTCCCAGTTCTCTCTTTGCTGAAGCCATGAGTGCACGTTTCAGTGCCCAACAGGTTGTAGATCAGATTTTTTCAGATGTCCTGGAGGAACAAGAGAACAATAATTTTGAAGAGGATGAGGTATCTGAAGAAGAAGATGGGGAAGAATACAACCCAGAGCACGATGCATCATCTTCAGATGAAGAAGAAATCCCCCACGCTGAAAGAGAGACATTTTTAGTCAAAGAATAGCAAAATAACATGGTCCTTGTCACCATATGACAACCAGGACAGGATGGCAGCACAAAATGTCATAAGGACGGGGCACTACCTTTTATACAGGTAACAAACTGAGATTAGGAGCACTCCCTTTTAGAGTGTGCTCCTAATCTCAGCTCGTTACCTGTAAAAAAGACACCTGAGAACCAGAACTCTTTCTGATTGAGAGGGGGTCAAATACTTATTTCCCTCATTAAAATGCAAATCATTTTATAACATTTTTGACATGCGTTTTTCTGGATTTGTTTGTTGTTATTCTGTCTCTCACTGTTCAAATAAACCTACCATTAAAATTATAGACTGATCATTTCTTTGTCAGTGGGCAAACGTACAAAATCAGCAGGGGATCAAATACTTTTTTCACTCACTGTACTGAGTGTATAGGTCCCGAGGCAAGGCTACATATTGTCTCTGGGATGCAGAGAGTGGAAGGGCAATTTTCCTTGCCATGATGCCACTGAAAGTCTTTCACACTTTCTCAAGAATGCTACGATTTTATAACAGTGAGAAAATACCTGCAAGACGTGTGAGAGACAAACTGGCGGCCATAACAGAGGTCTGGAAGAAGTGGGTGGAGTGTCTGCCATACCTCTACAACCCTGGGCCTGAAGTAACAGTGGATGAACAACTGGATCCATTCAGAAGTAATTATTTTCATATCTGTAATGTAAGTGATTTTCACTGTCAGTTTTATTTTGTATTGCTGTAATATCATTGATTTATGTGATTGTTTTCTGTGACACTGATACTAATTACTGACAGTAATCTCTTTTGTCACAAGGTTGCTGTACTTTCCGGCAGTATATAACCAGCAAGCCAGCAAAGTATGGCATCAAGATATGGGTGGCCTGTGACGCACAATCCAGCTACGCTTGGAAGATGCAAGTCTACACATGGAAGCCGACCGGTGGAGGCCCAGAGAAGAACCAGGGGATGGGGGTTGTGCTTGATGTGACAGATGGACTGAGGGGGCACAATGTCACGTGTGACAATTTCTTCACCTCTTATGAACTCAGCCAGCAGCTCCTGAAGAGGAAGATCACTATGGTTGGCACAGTTATAAAAAACAAGCCTGAGCTCCCCCCCTGCTCTCCTCGCAACAACGGGGGAGAGGCCTTCTCATCAAAGTTTGCCTTCACCCCCACCACCACTCTAGTTTCTTACCTACCAAGGAGGAACAAGAATGTGGTCCTCCTGAGCACACTGCACAAAACGGCTGAGATCAATGATCGTGAGGACAGGAAGCCAGCCATCATCCTGGACTACAACCACAACAAAGGAGGCGTTGACAAACTGGAAAAGGTCATTGGAACTTACAGCTGCAGGAGGATGACTGCCCGCTGACCCCTGGTCATCTTCCATAACATCATTGATGTGTCCTCATATAATGCCTTAATGATATGGAACAAGATCAACCCTACCTGGATGCCTGATAAACAGAGCAGCTGGGAAAGGCACTTGTAACCCCACACATTCAAAGAAGGGAGTGCCTCCCCTGCACAGCAGCCTCTGCAGCACTTGTGAAAGCTGTTCAGGGAGCTGATTCTTGTCCTGATCCACCTGATGCTGCAGCTGGGCCTGGCAAGAGGAGGAGATGCCAATTCTGCCCCCCCAAAGAAGGACTGTAAAACAAATACTATGTGCTGCATATGTGAGAAATACATCTGCAAAGTCCATGCACACACACTTGCATACTGTCCCACATGTGCTAATTAGAGATGATTGATTTATGTTCTTCACATTTTTGTTTTGTATCTGTTATCTTGTTTTATTCATATTAATTGTTGTTGATTATACACATTGTGCGGGAGGAGGTAAAAAAATGGGAGAAGACTAGTATTTTGTAGTTGAATTCCCAGAAAAGTTAAAGACTATCATTCTTTCCCTTTAATTAAATTAATTCAAAACTACTTTCTGCACATTTCTGCTACTTTCTTAGGCTATACAAGTACTATCTCTTGAAAAAAAGATGTTTACACCTACGCAGTACATTTATCAATAACAATAATACTAATAAACCTCTACTTTGGTGAAACTGAACTTTCATCCAGTCTGAGGTTTTGAGCGCTCTGGAGCAGGTTTTCATCAAGGATCTCTCTGTACTTTGCTCCGTTCAGCTTTCCCTCGATCCTGACTAGTGTCCCAATCCCTTCTGCTGAAAAACATCCCCACAGCATGATGCTGCCACCACCATTCTTCACCGTAGGGATGATGCCAGGTTTCCTCCAGATGTGACACTTGGCATTCAGGCCAAAGAGTTCAATCTTGGTTTCATCAGACCAGATAATCTTGCTTCTCATGGTCTAAGACTCCTTTAGGTGCCTTTTGGCAAACTCCAAGTGGGCTGTCATGTGCCTTTTACTGAGAAGTGGCTTCTGTCTGGCCACTCTACCATAAAGGCCTGATTGGTGGAGTGCTGCAGAGATGGTTGTCCTTCTGGAAGGTTCTCCAATCTCTACAGAAGAACTAACCCCCTTAAGATGTATTTATTTTGTTGTCAATATTCTAAACAAATATTGTAATCACTGTTCTGCGACATATACTTCAACAATTAATGTATTTGCTGTGCTAGACCTAAGGGATAATGTTAGCTTTATAATTGTTATTTTATGTTCAAAATCTAGAAATAAATGCCATATTGCTAACTAAATTAGCCCTGGAGCATTTAATATGGCATTAAAACAAAACAAAAATATGTTTGGAGATTTGTATTACACATTAAACAGGTTACTACTCTGGCCCAGAAACTAGAATATGCATATTATTAGTAGATTTGGATAGAAAACACTCTGAGGTTCCTAAAACTGTTTGAATGGTGTCTGTGATTATAACAGAACTCATATGGCAGGCAAAAACCTGAAAAAAATCCAAGCAGGAAGTGAAAAGTCTGAGAATTGTAGTTCTTCTTTTGATTCTCTATCGAAGCTACAGTGTCTGTGGGGTAACATTGCACTTCCTAAGGCTTCCATTGGCTGTCTAAAGCCTTCAGAAAGTGGTTTGAGCATTCTCCTGTCACTGGGCAGATAATAGTAGCTCAGTTACTGAGTGGTCTGCCTGGCAACAAAGGGATTGGATATGCGCAGTCACGCGAGCACGCCGTTCCTAATTTTTCTTCTTGAATGAATATGCTATTGTCCGGTTGGAATATTATCGCAATTTTATGTAAAAAATCCTATAAAGATTAATTTTAAACAGCGTTTGACATGCTTCTAAGTACGGTAATGGAACATTTTGACTTTTCGTCTCTCGTTCCGCGCTCGTGCGTTATGCCTTTGGATAAGTGATCTGTACGCACAAACAAAACGGAGGTATTTGTACATAAATATGGATTATTTCGAGAAAAAAAAACAAAATTTATTGTGGAAGTAGCAGTCCTGGGAGTGCATTCTGACGAAGATCAGCAAAGGTAAGAGAATATTTCTAATACTAATTCTGAGTTTAGGTTGCCCCGAACTTGGCGGGTGTCTGAATAGCTCACCGTGATGGCTGAGCTATGTACTCAGAATATTGAAAAATGTGCTTTCTCCGTAAAGCTATTTTAAAATCTGACACAGCGGTTGCATCCATGGGTAGTCAATCTATAATTCTTTAAATAATTGTTATATATTTTGTCAATGTTTATGATGAGTATTTTTGTAAATTGATGTGCACATTCACTGGACGTTTTGGTGGGAATACATTTTCCTAACATCACGTGTCAATGTAAAATGCTGTTTTTGGATATAAATATGAACTTTATCGAACAAAACATACATGTATTGTGTAACATAATGTCCTAGGAGTGTCATCTGATGAAGATCGTCAAAGGTTAGTGCTTCATTTAGCTGTGTTTTGGGTTTTATTGACACATGTCCTTGCTTGGAAAATGGCTGTGTGATTATTTTTGTCTATGTACTCTCCTAACATAATCTAATGTTTTGCTTTCGCTGTAAAGCCTTTTGAAATCGGACAATGTGGTTAGATTAACGAGAAGTTTATCTTTAAAATGGTGTAAAATAGTTGTATGTTTGAGAAAGTTGAATTATGACATTTTGTTGTTTTTGAATTTTCCGCCCTGATATTTCACTAGCGTCCCACCTAGCCCATAGAAGTTAAGGGTTAAGGTTACGTCTAAGGTTAAGGTTAGGAGTTAGGTTACAGGGTTACGGTTAGGGTTATGGGAAGGGTTAGCTAACATGCTAAGTAGTTGCAAAGTATCTAAAAAGTAGTAAATAGTTGCAAAGTTGCTAATTAGCAAAAAAGCTGATGTTGTCCTTGATGAGTTACAAGCAACTTTTGGGATGCTAGACGTTCACCTTATATGCTCACCCAAACTTATACTTTAAGCATGCCACATCATTTAGTCAAAAAGTGATGTCCCTTTTAGCAAAAGAAAGGAATGCCAAGTATGTCACAGCCCTTTTTGTATCACCGGTTTAAGCATAAGTCTACTGTCACTCCCAACTGTCTGAAGAGGCTTGACTCATTGTCTCCTATTCTTTGTTTGCTCTCATAATGAAAACATTACACTATAAAGTGAGGTTCAGTCTAGAACAGTTGATCAAAGTAACAGAGAGCAGGGCACATACTTCAAGGATTATCTATGTTGAAGACCCTTACCCCCATTTGAAGCAGTCTCATCATTTTTCAAAAAACAATAACCCTAGATAGTAGCTATGACAACCTGATAGATAGAGCCTGTTTTGGCTTACATTTTAGGAGAAAGGGGGTCCTGTCCTCAAACAATTGGAGTAGAGGCACTACCTTACATACTAGGCCAGGAGAGACCAGGGGCTGTATAAATCAGTGGAGGCTGGGGGGAGGAGCTTCCCCGTCCATGTAATGTTATTTAATGTGATCTAAAAGGCTAAACTGATCCTAAATCGGCACTCTTACTCTGAGAGGCTTGATGCATACTGCCCCTAAGCTGTGTTCGAATACCCATACTAACATACTGTATACTACATACTTAATGAGTAAATACTGCATACTATATACTATTAGTTCATAGGGCTCCCAAGTGGAGTAGCGGTCTAAGGCACTGCATCACTATAGTACTGCTGTAATTGGGCTGTGATTGGGTCCAGCGTTGTCCGGGTTTGGTTGGAGTAGGCCGTCATTGAAAATAAGAATTTGTTCTTAACTGACTTGCCTAGTTTAAATAAAGGTTACATTTGAGTATACTGTAAAAGAACTGTAAACTTTTAGTTTAGCTTACTAGCACTTCGACTGTCTACCGGAAGCTGATGCTATTGATATACAACCTCTTGCTAGCTTGTTAGCATAACAAATTACTAGCTAGACATCATACAATTTCGGATGTGTTTGTAAATTCAATCTGGAGTGCCAGAGTACGCTCTGGGCGTTCGTAAATTCAGAGCGTTGTCAGATTGTCCGTTCATAAATTCAAAGTGTTTTGCTCTCTAAGCATTCAGAGCCCACACTGGACACTCTGGCCGAGGAGTACGGTTGATCCGAGTGTTCTGACCTGACAATGGCAGTCAAGCACCCAAGCTAACTGGCTAAGTCTGGCAAGCTTTCTAGCTACTTCCAGACACAAATGAGAGAACACTTCACTCTGACCATTTTAATCGCCCTAGCAGAGCTGGTTAGGCTGTTTTGATGTTATCCAGAGCATTGGGGACTGTAACTGTGGTGCTGGCAACAATTTAATGACTCTTTTTTGCAGACGTTTACTGACACCAGTTATATTCAATGGGTGATATGTTTGTAAATTCATCAATTAATCTGCTCTTTGCACGCTCAGATGAGAGTGCTCTGAAATCGGAGTAGATAGCCAGAGTGAATTGGCAATGTCCATTGAGAACGTACAATGAATATACCACTAAGCTAAGCCTGATGTCTTAATAGCCAACTAAATGTATGTTAGGTAGCTAGCTAACATAACGGTACATACTACTGTAACGATATGCTATGCGGTTCGTAAGTATAGCGTAGCTAAAGAATTGTAACATAACTTATTTGAAAATGAATTACATCGCTGAACATTTTCTTAACATTTGTCATAGTTAGTTAAAGCAATGAAATTGTCTCCACTCTCGTTGGACTTCGGCTGCATATTTGCCGACATTTTCTTAAAATCTGAAAATGCTGTGAGGCCACGTCCGTTTTGTAAAGAATTGAATTATGGGCCCTGAAAGCATGGAAATCATGTCCACTGCTTGTATACTTCGTATTTTGGCTAATTTAGTACGACATCCGGGAACTTTTGGCATACTAACTATATCCATACTATGACCAATAACCATACCACACACATTTACATTTTTACATTTAAGTCATTTAGCAGACGCTCTTATCCAGAGCGACTTACAAATTGGTGCATTCACCTTATGATATCCAGTGGAACAACCACTTTACAATAGTGCATCTAAATCTTTTAGGGGGGGGGGGTTAGAAGGATTACTTTGTCCTATCCCAGGTATTCCTTAAAGAGGTGGGGTTTAAGGTGTCTCCGGAAGGTTACTGCGGTTACTATGAGTATTCGAACACAGCTCTAGTTCTTATGAATACCAGTGATGTTGCAACTACATGGATGTATTGAACAATAACCCAGCACCCTGAAAGCACCCTGTCAACAGTAGTGAAAGATCAGGTCATGTGAACTGAAGTTGTTAGGAAGGTTACTTTATTACTGTAGTCTTTGATTTTCATTAGCTGTAAAACGTTTTCCACTTCACAGTTTTAGCTTAATAACCTATGTATTGTTAGATGTATGTAGCTACTGATTCTGTGTAATTATTTCTAGGCTAATGTAATCAACTTTGATAGACCATTTGTCAACTACAATATGTCATTTGAAACCGAAAGGTCTATCATCAAATACCATTTCTACAAAAGCCAGCCTTTCTTTCTCTGTCCACTACTGTATTCCCATACCTCATACTGAAAATTGAATTGATATGAAAAAAGTGTCATAAACCCTACAGTTTTTCTTTTGACTGCATTCTGGAAAAGGTACATAATAAAGCTACATGTGCTACTGAAACATGTGCTCTTAGAGAATGAAACAGAAGTTTACAGAACTGCGTCTCAAAGTTCCATTCCTTTTATATCCTAAATCAAATGTAGACATAGACTATTTCTCAATTAGCCCAATATTAGAATGAGTGTTCAAATTATTCCTATTTTCTTCTAATGATATAACACACACACCTTTTTCAACAATAAGCGCTGTAGTTAGACCTGCACTGTAGCATTGCTTTTGGCTGATACTACTGCTTTAGTTGTTTCCAAGAAAATGTTACTTTGTAATAAACAAATTAAATTACAGACCGAGATGAAGAGGTCAAGGCGAGAGCATTTACTCCGCCCAAAATCTGTCCGCGTGAGATAATGCCATTTATTTGTGTGGAGGTATATAACAGAGTGTTACATTTTTTTTGATCGAATAGAAGTTTCGTAATGTTTAAGCTTTTACAAAAGCTTTTACAAACGCCGACACGTATATTATATGTGGATGCACGTTGCATTCCGGCAACTTTGAGAAAAACGACGTTTAGTTGTGACTGTTGTTTACACGCGTTCCTGCCCTCTCATTGGTTAGAATCTTGCCTGTCTTCAATCGTTGAACACATGTATTTCCATTGTTAGAGTTGTCACTCGTCTCTCTTGTTAATATAATAAATAATCATTGCTTTAGGTCATGAGGTGTATCAGTGGGCTCGTCGTCAAATGATCCGCCTAGTTCCTGTTGAAATTCTAAAGGTGATTGGCTACGCTCTGTGAGGGTGGAGTTCACTGACGCGTTCCGTTCGGAACAATAAATAGAGGGAACAAGGCTCCTTCCAGTTCACAAGTCTGAGAAGACGCATGAAGAAGTTCTTGCTTCAACAGTGATTGAACAGAACTCCTCTGCCTTCGTCCCGCATTATAGAACATTCCGGATTGATAAGTAACACTTACTTGAACTGTAATAGCAAAATAGTCGAAGGAACTTTATTTTTCTACACTTTATTTTGATATAAAAGAAAATCTGCCAAGATGGAGTCTCAGATCCGCCAGAACTATCACCACGATTGCGAAGCTGCCATCAACCGGATGATCAACATGGAGATGTTTGCCTCCTTCACCTACACTTCAATGGTAAGGAGTCTACCAAGATGACCGTTTTGTTGATCTACCTGTGTATTATTATTCCTGGGCCTAAATGCCATTTTTCACCTGACTTTTCTACAGGCCTAGACAATTAAAGAGCCAAGAAATGTAACTCCCTCTAGTTCATATTTGAGGTCTACTTTGTTATTAAGAGCTTTCAGGTAGATATAACATTCAAATGAAGCCGGGAATCTATCCTACCTTGGACAGAGCGCGTAACAACTCCTTGACGGGTTACTTGTCAGGTTACCAAGTAGACTACAGACTAGACTGATTCATGCCTTTGTCATCAAGTTTAGTTGCCACAACAAGAACAGAATGCTGTCATGTTCTTTCTTCTAAACACTGTTTAATGTTTATCCACCCAGGCTTTCTATTTCTCCCGTGACGATGTGGCTCTGCCTGGCTTCGCGCATTTCTTCAAGGAGAACAGCGACGAGGAGCGGGAGCACGCCGACAAGCTACTCTCCTTCCAGAACAAGAGAGGTGGACGCATTTTACTCCAGGACATCAAGGTGAGCCCCTGAGCATCTAAAACCCAGTTAGATTGTAGACTGATAGATATGTCTTTACTCCATGGAGAGTGTCTACAGCATTAAGTTGATCTAGAGAACCTGGAGTAGTCCTGAACATACTACCTCTAACCACTGAACTGACAGTGTGAGGGGTGTAACTCTGTTCACTTTATCCTAACCTTAATGTCTGCTAGTAGTCCCTAACACTTCTGTGTTCACTCTGTCCTGTGTAGAAGCCAGAACGTGATGAGTGGGGCAATGGGCTGGAGGCCATGCAGTGTGCTCTGCAGCTGGAGAAGAATGTGAACCAGGCCCTGCTGGACCTGCACAAGATTGCCTCTGACAAGGTTGACCCCCATGTAAGTTATGGTGGATCTGCACATCACATGTATATATCACATAGAATACAGGTTCTGTCCCAGGAGATGAGCAGGATGTTGTAGCTCTGATAACTAATGACACAAGATTGTGACCTGCTTCACACGCACACAATAGTCCACAGATGCACACTATACGCACACAATGCAGCTAATGCCTAAGTTTGCATAAATGGCGGCAGGTTGTCTAGTGGTTAGAGCGTTGGGCCAGTAATAAAGGTTGCTGGATTGAATCCCCGAGCTGACAAGGTAAAAATATGTTCTGTCCCTGAACAAGGCAGTTAACCCACTGTTCCACGTTAGGATCTCATTGTAGATAAGAACTTGTTCTTAACTGACTTGTCTAGTTAAAAAAAGCTGGAAACGCATTATCTGCACTTATGCCATTACCACCAGGCTCTTGTGTGTTACTGTATCTACAATAGTCTGTAGTTATTCTCTTGTCTGACCTGTGTTTTCCCTCTTTAGCTGTGTGACTTCCTGGAGACCCATTACCTGAATGAGCAGGTGGAGGCCATTAAGAAGCTGGGTGACCACATCACCAACCTCACCAAGATGGATGCTGTCAAAAACAAGATGGCAGAGTACCTGTTTGACAAGCACACCCTGGGAGGCCAGAGCTAAACCACTTCCATCCCCAGGCTACGGCATCCAGCCTCAGACCAGGACTCCTGGCTTCTCTGATAGATCCTACTGGCTTTGCATTTATAGGGAGGGTAGAGTGTTAAACTGGTGCTGTGCAACACAGCTGTAACATTGAGGTGTTTTTGTTGACAACACTACTGTATTTTGGATTCAAGGCATCTTGTAAAACAATTAAAAAGCTCACTAAAATATTGTTTTCTAAGTGTTGTCCTGTAGTAATGGATGTTGTAACAGTCTATTCAGGTTCTTTGCTCTGTCTTACTGAGCATCTCAATTTCCTAGTGATAAATACTGACAATTGTAGACCTACTAGTGACTGAGGGTCATAAACTTCTATTGTTAACATGAGGTTTATAAAGGACATTACATCCTCCTCAGAGCGTGTCCTCTACCATAACTTGTAATAGTGCCATGTCAATTAAGGGCCCAACTGTCAACTCCAGGTCCGTAATCGTGAAATGGGTAACTACAGTTGATGTAGACTTTTACTCTGCATCACAAGTTTATTAGAGGTCAATCAAACCCTTGTGTTCTGCTCGGAAAATCAGTTAGCCAGCTGTTATGGCGCATTTCTCTAGTGATGGAAGTACGTCTCTTACTGACATAAAATGAATCTTTACTCATTTTGTTTATTTCAGGTGGTAATGTCCATAGTTCCCCCTACAGCAAACTATGAACTGAATACTCAAAATAGTAATGATTCTACAAGCCTCTAGTTCACCATAAGGGGCTTATTGGAGCTGTCATATGGTTGTGAAGCTACTGGTAATTTACTGAAGACTTTCATTTTGGTAATTGACAGGCAAGCTTAACTTTAATACTTTAACTGAAAAATATTGCTAGACATTTAATGTGTCGATATGGTAAATACGTTTCTAGTGGGTACACCATTTGGTTAAAGGGGAAAATAGCCTAATGAGTAGTGTCTAATCAGCAATGGCATTTTCAATAACTCTGCAACTATTTTCTTTTCACAACTCCCAACATTTACAACCAAGAAGTATTGACATGGTAAGATAATTCAGTACGTTTCAATAAAAGATGGTAATTGTGTTCGCTAAGTTGGTTTATATTTAGGGTAATGCTAGCAGATTTGTCATCCTATTTGAAAATATATTTTATTTGTAATGAGACCACACAGGGCCAGAGTTTTGTGATAATCTGATGTACCCAAAAAGGCCACTAGATGGCATCTGAATCATTTGCATATTCCTTAATTCACCAACATTTGCATTTGTTGTGGATCCCTATTAGCTGCTGTCAAGGCAGCAGTTACTCTTCATGGGGTCCAGCAAAATAAAGGCAGTTATATACAATAAAACTAACATTACATTACTAAACCGTTTTCACAACACATTAAGGGTTTGCACTCAGGCCACTACTCTAACACATCTACAACACAAAATCCATGTGTGTGTGTCTATAGTGTATATGTTATCGTGTCTGTGCCTATGTGTCTCTTCACAGTCCCTGCTGTCCCATAAGTTGTATTTTTATCTATTTTTTAAAATATGATTTTACTGCTTGCATGAGTTACTTGATGTGGAATAGTAGCCATGTCATGGCTCTCTGTAGTAATGTGCACCTCCCATAGTCTGTTCTGGACTTGGGGACTGTGAAGAGACCTGGTGGCATGTCTTGTGGGGTATGATTTGCTGTCTGAGTTGTGTGCTAGTAGTTTAAACCGACAGCTCGGGGCATTCAGCATGTCAATACTTCTCACAAATACAAGTAGTGATTAAGTAAATCTCTACTTTGAGCCATGAGAGATTGACATGCATATTAATGTTAGCTCTGTGTACATTTAAGGGTGAGCCGTGCTGCCCAGTTCTGGGCCCACTGTAATTTTCCTAAGTCCTTCTTTGTGGCACCTGACCACACAATTGGACAGAAGTTCAGGTGCAACAAAACAAGGGCCTGTAGAACCTACCTTGTTGATAGTGTTGTTAAGAAGGCAGAGCAGTGCTTTATCATGGACAGACCTCTCCCCATCTTAGCTACTGTTGTATCAATATGTTTTGACCATGACAGAAGTTTAGTCTCAACTTGATACATTTCCACATTATTCATTACAAGTTAATGAAAATAAAATATAGGACAAAACACACATCATGACAAGGAAGACAACACAACACTACATAAAGAGAGACCCAAGACAACAACATAGCATGGTAGGCAGTAACAGGAGTCTGTTGTAACAGATAGGCCTACATTATTCAGTGTTTATAAATCCTTGGCTGAGTACCAGTGGAAAGTTTGGGACAGTCAAGTCAGCAATAGCCTATGTTGCTAGCAACAAGATAATATTTTGAGTTTATGATCTGTCTTATTGCTAAATAACACACCTGTCTGATAATATGGACCGATATGGTATTGGGCTCATTTCTAGAAAGGAAAGTCTTACTTTAGGTGGTGTCAGCATGATTTTATTTTCATTCCTTTTGGAGTAATACAATCAGTCTGAAAAGTCCAAAGTAATTAGCCTCTCTGTTTCCAGGTAGACCAACACAATACTTTTATTCATAATAGAATCTTCAGCCAATTAGGACTGGATGTGATTTCCTATACAACGGATGGGTCCCATTATGTCTGGCGAAAACCAAACACTGCATTCCACAGTAAGAACCTCATACCAACGGTCAAGCATGGTGGTGGTAGTGTGATGGTTTGGGGATGCTTTGCTGCCTCAGGACCTTGATGATTTGCCTTAACAGAAGGAACCATGAATTCTGCACCGTATCAGAGAACTCTACAGCAGAATGTCAGGCCATCCATCTGTGAGCTGAAGCTGAAGCGCAGCCAGGTCATGCAGCAAGACAATGATCCAAAACACACAATCAAGTCTACATACAAATTGTTAAAAATAAATACATTTTAAGTTTTGGAATGGCCTAGTCAAAGTCCAGACCTAATCCCAATGTAGATGTAGTGGCAGGACTTGAAATGAGCTTGAAAACCCAACAAATTACACTGAGTTAAAGCAGTTCTGCATGCAAGAGTAGGACAGAATTCCTCCACAGCAATGTGAGAGACTGATCAACATCTACAGGAAGCATTTGGTTGTAGTCATTGCAGCTAAAGGTGGCAATACCAATTACTGAGTGTAAGGGGGCATTAACTTTTTTAACACAGGGGAATTGGGTGTTGCATAACTTGGTTAATTAAATAAATAAAAATATGATTTTTTTTTTTGTTATTTGTAAACTCATGTTCCCTTTATCTAATATTAGGTTTTGGTTGAAGATCTGATAACATTCAGTTACAAAAATATGCAAAAATAGAGAAAATCAGAAAGGGGAAATACTTTTTAAAACTTTGTTTTTACTTTTTTACGGCACTGTATAAATACACTGAGTCTATAAAAAATTAAGAACAACTTCGTAATATTGAATTGCAAACGCCCCTTTTTCCCTCAGAACAGCCTCAATTCATTGGGGCAAGGACTCGATCTACAGGGTGTCGAAAGCGTTCTACAGGGATGTTGGCCATGTTGACTCCAATGCTTCCCACAGTTGTGTTAAATTGGCTGAATGTCCCTATGGGAGGTGGACCACTCTTGATACACATGGAAAACTATTGAGTGTGGAAAAACCAAGGGTTTTGGTGGTGATTTTCTAAACTGTTAGTTAGACCAACAGTTGAAAGTAATATTGGATAATATTGTTATTTGAGTTGTAATTGGGGTTTATTGGCCAAATGATCAGGAAAGTTGTTGGTGTATTTTCACTCCAACATTCATCAGAAACAACCATATTACAGTTATTTGTTTAAAAATGCCTTAGTAAGTTACATAGTATATGATACTACTGTTCTCTCCTTCTTCCCTTTTTTCCCCTAGTCTCAGCACGTTTTCGCCCACTCACCACCGCTCAACTCTGTTTCCACAGTCATGAGACCCAGTCTCCTTCCACCATTGTCACGGCTATAGCGGTAATGAATGGCTTTCAGGCCAAAGATGGTGGATAAATGAAGGTAGTTCACTCAGGCCATTTACCACTGTCTGCTGAAGGGGGCGGGGGGAGGGGGGTGTTCACCATAGACACCAATGCGATAGCTGTCTGCTTTGTCCTTGACTTCCATTGAAACATAACCATTGATGGAGTGGAACATCTCACTTCCTCTTCTGTCTCTGCTTGAGACTCCAGAATGCTGAGTCACAATGACAAGGCAGAAATACAGCCAGGGCAGAGCCTGAGTCATTCCATACTGTAGTAGAACCAACAGGAGGTTATGACAGGAGGACTGGGAAGGAGGGAAATAGGAATAGAGGGGGAGGGGGAAAGAGTACAGACTAAAAACGCTATGTCACCCTTCAGAACTTCAAACGAAAGAGTTCTGTAATGGTTAATCATTTACAGTGTTACTATCACTTCTGTTTATAACTTTAACTTAAGAACATTCTTAGTTTTTACGGTAAAATTGTAATGCTAAGAGATGGATAAAAATGTACAGGGTGGGTACCTGGAGGAAAATGGGAGAGGGTCATGACTTTTCAATTTCAGTCAAGGGGAGGGTTTAGTATTTTTTAAATCTAGTCCAGGGGAGGGTCATGTAGTTTGTAATTAAAGAAATGTCAATATTTCTCAGTGTTTTAGAATTCATTGCTTATTAGGCTATATATCGATGTTTGCCCGATTCCACCCGGTTCTCTGCTGGAAATGCAATATGAAGTGTGCCTATAGGCTATTTAGCATGGTCTCAATCAAATGATTCATAGCCTATAGGCTATAGGCTACGAAGTGCATGCTCAGAGAAGCACAGAGAAAGTTATATTTCTAAGATAGCTGCTGGGATTGCGTAAATAAAACTAGACTGCATTACACACTGCAATGGATATTCCAACCCTGAGGCCTGTTCTGCCCTTGCTGATCAAAACCTTTTTTTTTTTGTGCAGGCTAACGAATGCTGTGCTGTGTAGGACTACAGTGGCAGTTCAGGAGGAGAGTTAAAGAATTCCTCAGAACATTATTTGTGATTAGGCCTAGTCCAAAAAATGCAATATCTTGCTCGTAGACTAGCCTATAGCCTAGGTTCTGTTCAGTTTGAGAAGGTGAGCATTTGAGGACCGGAGGTCAACTTTGATATCTTGCTACTACTATAATTGATTTGAAGAAAAACAATATGTTTCTTGCCCATGATGTATTTATCCAAGTTATTGACATCACAATAAGCCAGATTTTAGTTACTTACATTGTGGTGCTGAAACTTGAAGCAGCAGTCGTGGCACATTCAAGTGGAAATGGACAGCTGATGGTGCTGATAGTAAGCAAATTGGAGTAAGAATAATTCATTTAAACCATCTTCATTTTAATTAGACTTTATTAACAACAAGAGGGCTTTGTGTTGGAGCCTATTTCTTCCTATTTAAGAAATAAGAGGTAGCTCTACCCGTTTGAGAGACAGAATTAGGATATAGGCTGCTATATCCATAGATTTGTCATTAAATTCCTCTTCTCACCATGCACTCTTTAAATAGCCTCCCTCCATGTCATTGAAGGGCTGTTAAGTTAAAGCCAGTAATGGAATTGAGGGGGTATGAGAGGTTATGCCATAGGCCCAGCTTTTATTTAAGAAAATGGCAAAAAGCACAGGCCAACCCATTGTTATCTTAAGATTTGGAATAAAATAAAACAGATCTGATTACATTAAGTGATAACAGCACTTTGATTCATTATGCTTTATGTTAGAAACAAGCTGAAAATACCCTGGAAAGACATGACTTTGATGCATATGGGAATAGCATTGTTTAGTTTCTTTGACGTTCAGAGTCTGAGCTACAATCTTCTATAGCGGAGGAGGTAAAACATGGAATATGCTTGGGAAGTAATCTAATTCTGTCACTTTCAATAATTAAGCTATTCACTTTCTGTACAAAATATGTTTAAACCCATACAGCTTTTTGGGAAACCCTTGTGACCTTCTGTTGTTAAAGAAGAGCAGCCATCTACATAAAGCTGTTCCAACAGCAGTCCCAACACCTTACCACTGCTACACCTGGAAGTGATACAGTTCATTCAGCCTGAATTGCTGCCTTTAAAATAACACATTGCTGATATGGCTGACTTGCTTAAACAAATGTGGTTTCTACTGACAATTGAGAAGTACAAGTTATGGCATAAGGAGACGAGGAGCGGATAAGAGGCAATCCGTAATTTTGATTAAGACAATGTGCGAGGTAGGACAAACATAGTCAATATAACTATTTGTTCAGCACTTTTGAAATGTACAGCGACATAATTCAGAACATGCGCCGATCGTACAGTATTCTCCCTGTGCACCAAGTCAGAACCATAGGATAAATAAATGGGGCATATAAGCAGACAATGAAAGCTCTTACAATATTTGATGATGACATTTCTCTAAAACAGGCTATAGGCTACATGTGCACCACCAAACATTAGGCTATAAAGTTGGGCTCAATCTAAGAGTTGGTCAAAGTAACAGAGAGCAGAGCACACACTTCAAGGGCTTTCTATGTTCAAAGACCCTTTCCCCATTTGAAGCATCGTTATAATTTTTAAACTAACAATAAACCTAGATATTAGCTATGACAAGGTAATAGTTCTGGTTATGGGTTAAGGGTTACATACTTGAAAAAGAGGATTGTGTTCTCAAACAACTGGATTAGCATACTAGGCCATGACAGACTAGGGGTCGTTTAAATGTTTCAAATCTGTTGTCAGAATAGGAGTGCTGATATATGATCAGGTCCTCCCTGTCCATGTAATCATATATATATATATATATATATATATATATATATATATATATATATATATATTGATGACTGAGGCTACTGCGGGCTTAATAATATATATATATATATGTATATATATGTATTTTTATGAATTTATATATTATATGTATTTTTTTTGCATAAAAACATGGACAAAAACAATTTTCAACTTAACATGTACATACTGTCATGTATATGCAGGGAGTCAGGAAGCAGGTGCAGAAGGAGAGTTTAATAACAATGATGCAAGGCAAATGAACAAAATAGGGGATGCGTACTGAACATGAAAACAAATCAATACTGCCTAATGACTGAGGCTACTGAGGGCTTAATAAAGGGAAGGTAATAAAGGTGATGATGAAGTCCAGGTGTGCGTAATGATGGGGAGCAGGTGTGCGTAATAATGGTTGCCAGGGCCCGTGGTTAGTAGACCGGCAAATTTGATCGCTAGAGAGAAGGAGCGGGAGTAGGTGTGACAGTACCCCCTCCCGACGATACCGGCCAGGAGGACGGCCCCAGGGCGAAGAGCGGGCCGGTCCGGACGGTGGAGATGGAAATCCTGGACAATGTTGGGGTCCAGGATGTTGGCCGTCGAAACCTAATAGCACTCCTCTGGGCCACACCCCTCCCAGTCCACCAGGTACTGAAGCTGATGTTGGGAGTCCAATAGGGACCTGACGGCATAGGTAGGGGTCCCATCGATGTTCAGTGGAGGCGGAGGGGTGTCACGGGGGATGCATCAGCCAGGGGACCAGGAATCACCGACCTGAGGAGGGAAACATGACAAAAGGGTGAGATCTGGTAGTTGGTGGGGAGTTGAAAATGGTAAGTTAACTCATTGACCCTCCGGAGGACCGTGAAGGGCCCCCCGTGAAGGGGCTCAGCTTCCGGCAAGTTCCTTGTGGAGAGCCAGATGCGATCACCAGGTTGGAACACAGGAGCCACACTGGAGTGGCGTTCTGCCTGATTCTTCTGACATCGGACTGCGTGCCGGAACCACCCATCTGCTGCATGGGCCTCGGTCTGGCTCGGAGTCCACGGAGCCAGGGTCGACTGATTTCCCAGGATGCACTGGAAGGGAGTCAGCCCGGTGAAGGAGTGACGAAGTGAGTTCTGGCTGTACTCAACCTAGGGAAAGAACCGGGCCATCTCTTCCTGTCAGTCCTGGCAGTAACTCCCTAGGAACCTCCCCAGCTCCTGGTTGGTCCTTTCCACCTGCCCGTTGGACTGAGGCCTGTACCCGGATGTGAGATTGGCCGTGGCCCCCAGCTTCTCCATGAAGGTTTTCCATACCTGCTATCTGAATTGGGGATCACGGTCGGAGACGATGTCCTCCGAAAGGCCATAGTGCCAGAAGACCTGCTGGACCAGTGCCTCAGCAACCTGGAGAGGGGTAGGGAGACCAGAGAGAGGGATAACACAGCAGGATTTGGAGAATCTGTAGACAACAACCATAACAGTGGTGAAACCATCAGACGGGGGGAGATCAGTAACGAGTCTACGGACAGATGGGACAAAGGCCGCTGAGGCATGGGAAGGGGAAGTAGTTTCCCTGCTGGAGCGTGCCGGTGTGATTTGATTTGGGCACATATGGAGCAGGAGTTGACATAGCAGGCGGCGTCCTGCGCCAAGGTGTGCCACCAGTACTTATCAGAGAGGGATTGGAAAGTGCGGGTGATACCTTGGTGTCCAGCGGTGAGGAATGTGTGTGCCCAGATCACCAGCTGATCTCTTACCCCCCTGGGGACCTAGATTGGTTCTGGAGTGCAGGTAGCAGGAGCGGGTTCCCTCTCCAGAGCCAGGCAGATGTCCACATCTACGTCCCAAAACACAGGGCCAATGATACGGGAAGACCGGATGGGCTGGAGGGCACTTTCAGGACTCTAAACCAGTGTGGAACCCCATGTTACGGGAAAGAAGGTCTTCCGGCATCTTGGTACCCAGGCAGTGATTTTCATCTTTGACCAGGAGATGGTGGGGTTATGACATTGGAGCTACGGAGGGCCAAGGATGACTTTGTGATGATGGCTTTGTGCAGTGAGGATCAGGAAGGGAAGGTTTTCCTGGTGCATGTTCCCATGGTGAGGGTGAGTGGTGCTGTAATGTGCGTGATTGTGCCGGATACCAATGGTCGCTTTCCAGGGCTTGGACCGGAAAAGGAAAGGAGAACGGGTGCGAAGTTATGGTCAGGGAGGAAGCGAGGGCCTGGTCAATGAAGTTCCCTGCGGCCCTGGAGTTCATTAGAGCTGTAGAGACAACACCTGAAGGACAGCCAACTAGTAAAATGGGAACCAGAAAGGGTTTGGTGGAAAACGATGATGATGGAATACTCACGCCTACCCTGGGAGACGGAAGATAACGAGGCAATCCCCTCTGCCCTAGTGAACTCTGGGTTGGAACACACCAGACACCCCTGAAGCTGGTGCCCTTCCTGGCCGCAACAGGGACAGAGACCCAGCTGTCTCTGGCAATGCTGCTCTGCCGCGGAGAGGTGTGTGGCCCGTACCTCCACGAGTTCAGGCTCTCCGGAAGACAATGTGTTACAGCCTTATTCTAAAATGTATTACATAGTTTTTTCCCCTCATCAATCTACACACAATGTCCCATAATGACAAAGCAAAACCAGGTTTAGAAGTGTTAGCAAATGTATAAAAAAAAAAAAAACGGAAATATCACATTTACAGAAGTATTCAGCAGTGATGTAAAGTACTTAAGTAAAAATATTTGAAAGTATGACTTAAATATTTTTTGGGGTATCTGTACTTTACTATTTATATTTTTTACAACTTTATACTTTTACTTCACTACATTCCAAAAGAAAATTATGTTACATTTTGAATGCTTAGATGGACAGGAAATGGTCTAATTCACACAAGAGAACATCACTGGTCATCCCTACTTCCTCTGATCTGATGACGCACTAAATACATGCTTCGTTTGTAAATTATGTCTAAGGGTTGCAGCATCCGTAAAAAAAAAGAAAAAAAGAAAATGGTGCCATTTGGTTTGCTTAATATAAGAAATATGAAACTATTTATACTTTTACTTTTGATACAAGTATATTTTAGCAATGACATTTACCTTTGATACTTAACCCTTGTGTTGTCTTAAGGGTAAAAAATTACCCGCCACTATGTTTAACAGCAGAGAAAACCCACTAAATTATATTTTTTCAACTTGAAATTTGATGACTTTTCCTAGAGTGACCCCAACATTAGAAAAAGTGAAACATCGGCTTTGTTCATATTTCCATGAAGTTGTACATCACCAGGATACATAGGGTCATCTTAGGGTCATTTTTGACCCAGCAGTTCTAAAATCATTTACACACACACACACACACACACACACACACACACACACACACACACACACACACACACACACACACACACACACACACACACACACACACACACACACACACACACACACACACACACACACACACACACACAGAGAGATATTGAGATTGTGTTTTACTGATTGAACTCAGACAAAACTAAAACTTTCTTGTGCATGTGCAGCATCTCCCCTCCACGACCCCACAAATGACTCAACTTCACAGACAATTTATTTTTTTAAATCTGACAAAATAAAAACAATTTCAGACAAGATAAACATTTCTTGAAAGTATTGTTTACTAAAGGGGAACGCAGTCAGAGGCTATAAAGGTGCTGCAGATGACAGTCCTCCCAGTTCTCTCTTTGCTGAAGCCATGAGTGCACGTTTCAGTGACCAACAGGTTGTAGATCAGATTCTTTCAGATGTCCAAGAGGAACAAGAGAACAATGATTTAGAAGAGGAGGAGGTATCTGAAGAAGAAGATGGGGAAGAATACAACCCAGAGCACGATCCATCATCTTCAGATGAAGAAGAAATCCCCCACGCTGAAATAGACATTTTTGTCAAAGAATAGCAAAATAACATGGTCCTTCTCACCATATTACAACCAGGACAGGATGGCAGCACAAAATGTCATAAGGACGACCCCCAGGGCCCACAAGGCATGCAGTTGCCCATGCCCAGGACATCACCTCAACATTATACATGTTCATTACACCAGCCATCGAAAAGATCATCCTGGAGATGACAAATTTGGAGGGTTTCCGTAAATATGGAGACAACTGGAAAAGAATGGATGAGATTGACCTGCGTGCCTACATAGGGCTGCTAATCTTAGCGGGTGTGTATAGGTCCCGAGACGAGGCTACATGTAGTCTCTGGGATGCAGAGAGTGGAAGGCCAATTTTCCGTGCCACGATGCCACTGAAATTCTTCCACACTTTCTCAAGAATGCTATGATTTGATAACTGTGAGAAAAGATCTGCAAGACGTGTGAGAGACAAACTGACGGCCATAAGAGAGGTAGAAGTGGGTGGAGTGTCTGCCATACCTCTACAATTCTGGGCCTGAAGTAACAGTGGATGAACAACTGGTTCCATTCAGAAGTAATTATTTTCATATCTGTAATATAAGTGATTTTCACTGTCAATTTCATTTTGTATTGCTGTAATATCATTGATTTATGTGATTGTTTTGTGTAACACTGATACTATTTACTGATAGTAATCTCTTTTGTCAAAAGGTTTCTGTCCTTTCCGGCAGTATATGCCCAGCAAGCCAGCAAAGTATGGCATCAAGACATGGGTGGCCTGTGACGCACAATCCAGCTATGCTTGAAAGATGCAAGTCTACACAGGGAAGCCAACCGGTGGAGGCCCAGAGAAGAACCAGGGGATGGGGGTTGTGCTTGATGTGAAAGATGGACTGAGGAGGCACAATGTCACGTGTGACAATTTCTTCAACTCTTATGAACTCTGCCAGCAGCTCCTAAAGAGGAAGATCACCATGGTTGGCACAGTTATAAAGAACAAGTCTGAGCTCCCCCTGCACTCCTCGCAACAACGGGGAGAGAGGCCTTCTCATCAAAGTTTGCCTTCACCCCCACCACCACTCTAGTTTCTTACCTACCAAAGAGGAACAAGAATGTGGTCCTCCTGAGCACACAACGGCTGAAATCAGTGATCGTGAGGACAGGAAGCCAGCCATCATCCTGGACTACAACCACAACAAAGGAAGCGTTGACAACCTGGACAAGGTGATTGAAACTTACAGCTGCAGGAGGATGACTGCCCACTGGCCCCTGGTCATCGTCCACAACATCATTGATGTATACTCATACAATGCCGTCGTAATATGGAACAAGATCAACCCTACCTGGATGCCTGATAAACAGAACAAGAGGAGGGTGTTCCTGGAGCCGCTGGGTAAGGCACTTGTAACCCCACACATTCAAAGAAGGGAGTGCCTCCCCTGCACAGCAGCCTCTGCAGCACTTGTGAAAGCTGTTCAGGGAGCTGATTCTTGTCCTGATCCACCTGATGCTGCAGCTGGGCCTGGCAAGAGGAGGAGATGCCAATTCTGCCCCCCAAAGAAGGACTGTAAAACAAATACTATGTGCTGCATATGTGAGAAATACATCTGCAAAGTCCATGCACACACACTTGCATACTGTCCTACATGTGCTAATAAGAGTTGATTGATTTTTGTTCTTCACGTTTTTGTTTTGTATCTATTATCTTATTTTATTTGTATTTATTGTTGTTGTTTATGCACCTTGTGGGTGGGGGCAAAGGTAAAAAAATGGGAGAAGACTAGTATTTTGTAGTTGAATTCCTCATTGTACAGTATATAACAATATATCACTATGTTACCAAAAAAAGTTCAAGACTATTATTCTTTCCCTTCAATAAAATGCATTCAAAACTACTTTCTGCACATTTCTGCTACTTTCTTAGGCTATACAAGTGCTATCTCTTGCAAAAAATTATGTTAACACCTACGCAGTTCCTTTAGCAATAATAATAATAATAATAAACCTCTACATTAGTAAAGAAAACAATTATGACAGGTGTGTTGTAATACAATGAGTGGTGTCCACTGATTAAATGCAGTCTTTCTGCATTGTGAAGAGGGAAAACCCAGATATTCACAAAGTTTGTCATGGATGACAGGTTGTTTCTTCATGCAAAATAGATTTGGGGTTTAAAATTCAATTAAACTGCTTTATTTTAGGGGTTTAGTGCAGGCGGGTCATTTTTTACCCTTAGGACAAGGGGAGCATATTTAAAACACAATACTTTTAGACTTTTACTCAAGTAGGATTTTACTGGGTGAGTTTCACTTTTACTTGAGTCATTTTCTATTACGGTATCTTTACTTTTACTCATTTATAACAATTGGGTACTCTGTCAACCACTGGTATTCACACCTTTTACTCAATACTTTGTTGAAGCACCAATGGCAGCGATTACAGCCTCAAGTCTTCTTGGGTGTGACGCTACAAGCTAGGCACACCTGTATTCAGGGAGTTTCTCTCATTCTTCACTGCAGATCCTCTCAAGCTCTGTCAGGTTGGATGGGGAACGTCGCTGCACAGCTATATTCAGGTCTCTCCAGAGATGTTCGATCAGGTTCGATCAAGTTCGGATCCACTCCTGCGTTGTCTTGGATGTGTGCTTAGGGTCGTTGTCCTGTTGGAAGGTAAACCTTCGCCCAGTCTGAGGTTTTGAGCGCTCTGGAGCAGGATTTCATCAAGGATCTCTCTGTACTTCACTCCGTTCAGCTTTCCCTGAATCCTGACTAGAGTCCCAATCCCTGCCGCTGAAAAACATCCCCACAGCATGATGCTGCCACCACTATGCTTCACCGTAGGGATGGTGCCAGGTTTCCTCCAGATATGACGCTTGGCATTCAGGCCAAAGAGTTCAATCTTGGTTTCATCAGACCAGATAATCTTGCTTCTCATGGTCTAAGAGTCCTTTAGGTGCCTTTTGGCAAACTCCAAGTGGGCTGTCATGTGCCTTTTACTGAGAAGTGGCTTCCGTCTGGCCACTCTACCATAAAGGCCTGATTGGTGGAGTGCTGCAGAGATGGTTGTCCTTCTGGAAGGTTCTCCAATCTCTACAGAGGAACTAACCCCCTTAAGATGTGTTTATTTTGTTGTCAATATTCTGAACAAATATTGTAATCACTGTTCTGCAACATATGCTTCAACAATTAATGTATTTGCTGTGCTAGACCTAAGGGATAATGTTAGCTTTATAATTGTTCTTTTATGTTCAAAATCTAGAAAACCATGCCAGATTGCTAACTAAATTAGTCCTGGAGCATTTAATATAGCTATAAAACAAAACAAAAATATGTTTGGAGATTTGTATTACACTTTCATGAATAATCTAAATGTTAGCATTAAACAATCAAGGCCTTTAAACACTTGTTGGACAATAATTTTACAAATGAAATGACTTTTATGGTGTCTGACGGAGTTGACATGAATCCACTTAGTTGCATTTAATGATAAAATAGTTTGTTCCTTTACATGGTGTTAATAGCTGATACTTTGGTCTGTCAAAATATAAACTTCACATTTTGTTAATATTAAGACAAATATTTGTATAAAAAAATTGATTGTCCCATCTGTTAAGAATCCCTGTGCTCTAAAACAGCAACATTTTTCTCTCTGCCCATGGCTAAAAAAAATCTATAGATTGTAGCTACACTAGATATGATATAACCAAAGATTGTTGTTATCCAGCATTTCTGGACATTACAGGTTTGCCTAATCAAAACATTGCAGTAGATTCTACAACTAACCTGGTATGGGCAGTACTCTCTTCGTTCCCAATTCTGGAAACCAGTTATCGTATACATGTCCGTGTCCAGTTGCAGGTGGTTCTAGAAGTACCAGAGAAAACGCAGATAGATAGCAAATAAAAATAGATTTCTGAGTTTTCTCTAGTGTTTGTGCATTTGCCTGTTGCCTTATACATTTTAGTGCAAGAGTATTCAACTCTTACTCTATGAGGCCTGGAGCCTGCTGGTTTTCTGTTCTACCTGATAATTTATTTTTCATTGTTTTCTCCAAGATGGCATAGCAGTCAGGCATCTTTTGTCTTCGTCTTGTCATGTCCCGTGTATATATTTTTATATATATTTTTTTAAATATTTTTTTCTTCACATATATTTTTTATATTTTTCTTAACCTCAACTTCAACATACTCTCCCGCAACCCGCCTGTCCCAATGTGGTATGGATCTGCTATTTTCTTTACTTTAGAACCGGAACCCCCAACAGAGGCTAGCCAGCTAACTAAGTACTAGCTAGTAGTCAGCTAGCCACTGCTAGCGGTCATCAGCTAACCTTTAGCCCAGACAACTCCTTCCAGTCTGCACAGCATGATTCAACCCAGAGCTTATCAGACTCCTTTTTCTCCATATCTCCGGAATCCTACCGCAAGCTCTGAACCTCTTCACCTGGATCATCGCAGCTAGCTAGCTGCTGTCCTGATTGGCTTCTCCTGGCTAACGTCCCCGTCCCGAAGCAAGCACCAATTAGCCTGGAGCTAGCCTATGCTAGGCTTATCTCCCGGCGAGCTGAAGAGGTCCATCAGCCACTCCTTGGGCTACAATACCTATTTTGCCAATTGGCCTGGACCCCTTTTATTGCCGATACGAAGCCCCGCCGATCCATCATGACTGGACTACCGACGTAATCCGCCCGGTGTTTTTCAACAGGCTCCTCCGTCGCGACATCCCCTGAATGCCCATCTGCTAGTCAGGGCCCGCTAGCTGTCTAGAGCATACCGGTTTGGTAGCTGAAGTGGTCGATCAGTCAATTTCTTAGGCTACTATACCTATTTTGCCAATTGGCCTGGACCCTTTTACTACACAGAACCCCTGCTGATAAATCACGACTGGTTTGCCGACGTAACCACACAAGGGGGCGACAACAGACTTCTTCCGTCGCGACGTCCCTCTAAGGCCCTTCTGTTGGCCTGCTAGCCCCGGCCCACTAGCTGTCTGAATCACCGTGTCTCCAGCCCGTCCAGCTACTCATTGGACCCTACGATCACTCGGCTACGCATGTCTCTCCCTAATGTCAATATGCCTTGTCCATTGCTGTTTTGGTTAGTGATTATTGCCTTACTTCACTGTAGTGCCTCCAGCCCTGCTCAATATGCCTCAGCTAACCCTCTTGTCCCACCTCCCAAACATGAGGTGACCTCACCTGGTTTAATTGATGTCTATAGAGACAATACCTCTCTCATCGTCACTCAATGCCTAGGTTTACATCCACGGTATTCACATCCTACCATTCCTTTGTCTGTACATAATGCATTGAATCTATTCTACCACGCCCAGAAACCTGCTCCTTTTACTCTCTGTTCCGAACATACTAGACGACCAGTTCTTATAGCCCTTAGCCGTACCCTTATCCTACTCCTCCTCTGCTCCTCTAGTGATGTACAGATTAATCCAGGCCCTGCAGTGCCTAGCTCCACTCCCATTCCCCAGGCGCTCTCATTTGTTGACTTCTGTAACCGAAAAAGCCTTGGTTTCATGCATGTTAACATTAGAACCCTCCTCCGTAAGTATGTTTTATTCACTGCTTTAGCACACTCTGCCAACCCAGATGTCCTAGCCGTGTCTAAATCGGCCACCAAAACCCCTGAAATTTCAATCCCTAACAATAACATTTTCTGACAAGATAAAACTGCCAAAGGGGGCAGAGTTGTAATCTACAGCAGAGATAGCCTGCAGAATTCTGTCTTACTATCCAGGTCTGTGCCCAAACCATTTAAAAGCTTCTACTTTTAAAAATCCACCTTTCCAGAAACAAGTCTCTCACCATTGCCACTTGCTATAGACCACCTTCTGCCCCCAGCTGTGCCCTGGACACTTTATGTGAATTGATTGCCCCCCATCTATCTTCAGAGCTCGCGCTGTTATGTGACCTAAACTGGAACATGCTTAACACCCCGGTCATCCTACAATCTAAGCTTGATGCCCTCAATCTCACACAAATGATCAATGAACCTACCAGGTACAACCCCAAATCCGTAAACACAGGCACCCTCATGGATATCATCCTAACCAATCTGCCCTCCAAATACACCTCTGCTGTCTTCAACCAGGATCTCAGCGATCACTGCCTCATTGCTTGCGTCCGTAATGGATCTGCGGTCAAAGGACCTCTCCTCATCACTGTCAAACGCTCCTTAAAACACTTCAATGAGCAGGCCTTTCTAATCGACCTGACCGGGGTATCCTGGAAGGTTATTGACCTCATTCCGTCAGTAGAAGATGCCTGGTTATTCTTTAAAAGTGCTTTCCTCACAATCTTAAATAAGTATGCCCCATTCAAAAAATGTTGAACCAGGAACAGATACAGCCCATGGTCCACTCCAGACCTGACTGCCCTTGACCAGCACAAAAAAATCCTGTGGCGTACGGCATAAGCATTGAATAGCCCCCGCGATATGCACTTTTCAGGGAAGTTAGGAGCCAATATACACAGGCAATCTAGCTTATTCAAACAGAAATTTGCATCCTGCAGCACAAACTCCAAAAAGTTCCGGGACACTGTAAAGTCCTTGGAGAATAAGAGCACCTCCTCCCAGCTGCCCACTGCACTGAGGCAAGGAAACACTATCACCACCAATAAATCCCAATAATTGAGAATTTCAATAAGCATTTTTTTTACGGCTGGCCATGCTTTCCACCTGGCCACCCCTACCCTGGTCAACAGCCCTGCACCCCCCACAGCAACTTGCCCAAGCCTCCCCCATTTCTCCTTCACCCAAATCCAGATAGCTGATGTTCTGAAAGAGCTGCAAAATCTGGACCCCTACAAATCAGCAGGTCTAGACAATCTGGACCCTCTCTTTCTAAAATTATCCGCCGAAATTGTTGCAACCCCTACTACTAGCCTATTCAACCTCTGTTTCGTATCGTCTGAGATCCCCAAAGATTGGAAAGCTGCCGCGGTCATCCCCCACTTCAAAGGGGGAGGCACTCTAGACCCAAACTGCTACAGACCTATATCTATCCTACCCTGCCTTTCTATGGTCTTCGAACGCCAAGTTAACAAACAGATCACCGACCAATTCGAATCCCACCGTACCTTCTCCGCTATGCAATCTGGTTTCCGAGCTGGTCATGGGTGCACCTCAGCCACGCTCAAGGTCCTAAACAATATCATAACCGCTATCAATAAAAGACAATACTGTGCAGCTGTATTCATCGACCTGGCCAAGGCTTTCGACTCTGTCAATCACCACATTCTTATCGGCAGACTCAACAGCCTTGGTTTCTCAAATGATTGCCTCGCCTGGTTCACCAACTACTTCTCAGACAGAGCTCAGTGTGTCAAATCGGAGGACCTGTTGTCCGGATCTCTGCCAGTCTCTATGGGGGTGCCACAGGGTTCAATTCTCAGGCCGACTCTTTTCTCTGTATACATCAATGATGTTGCTCTTGCTGCTGGTGATTCTCTGATCCACCTCTAAGCAGACGACACCATTCTGTATACTTCTTGCCTTTCTTTGGACACTGTGTTAACTAACCTCTAGACGAGCTTCAATGCCATACAACTCACCTTCCGTGGCCTCCAACTGCTCTTACATGCAAGTAAAACTAAATGCATGCTCTTCAACCGATCACTGCCCGCACCTGCCCTCCTGTCCAGCATCACTACTCTGGATGGATCTGACTTAGAATATGTGCACAACTACAAATACCTAGGTGTCTGGTTAGACTGTAAACTCTCCTTCCAGACTCACATTAAGCATCTCCAATCCAAAATGAAATCTAGAATCGGCTTCCAATTTCACAACAAAGCATCCTTCACTCATGCTGCCAAACATACCCTCGAAAAATGGACTATCCTGCCGATCCTTGACTTCGGCGATGTCATTTACAAAATAACCTCCAACACTCTACTCAGCAAATTGGATGCAGTCCATCACAGTGCCATCTGTTTTGTCACCAAAGCCCCATATACTATCCACCACTGCGACCTGTATGCTCTCGTTGGCTGGCCCTCGCTTCATATTCGTCGCCAAACCCACTGGCTCCAGGTCATCTATAAGTCTTTGCTAGGTAAAGCCCTGCCTTATCTCAGCTCACTGGTTACCATAGCAGCACCCACCCATAGCACGCTCTCCAGCAGGCATATTTCACTGGTCACACCCAAAGCCAATTCCTCCTTTGGCCGCCTTTCCTTCCAGTTCTCTGCTGCCAATGACTGGAACAAATTGCAAAAATCACTGAAGCTGGAGACTCATATCTCCCTCACTAACGTTAAGCACCAGTTGTCAGAGCAGCTCACAGATCACTGCACCTGTGCATAGCCCATCTGTAAATAGCCCATCCAACTACATCATCCCCATACTGTTCTTTTTTTCCTTTGCACCCCAGTATCTCTACTTGCACATTCATCTTCTGCACATCTATCACTCCAGTGTTTAATTGCTAAATTGTAATTATTTCGCCACTATGGCCTATTTATTGCCTTACCTCCCTTTTCCTACCTCATTTGCACACACTGTATATAGACTTTTTTCTATTGTGTTATTGACTGAATGTTTTTTTATTCCATATGTAACTCTGTGTTGTTGTTTGTGTTGCACTGCTTTGCTTTATATTGGCCAGGTCGTAGTTGTTAATAAGAACTTGTTCTCAACTAGCATACCTGGTTAAATAAAGGTGAAATAAAAAAAATATATAAAAAAAAATGCACACACCTGTTGTCCCAGGTCTAAATCAGTCCCTGATTAGAGGGGAACAATATAAAAAAGCTGTTTTTTAGAGTACATTCTATTGCAAGGTATGCTACAGCATATGTGTAGGATATGCTGTGTTTGCTAATTTGTATATGCATCTTAGATTGTAAACCTCCATTCAAGCATACATGACACACACATCTTTCTAACTACACACTTTTATTTGGCTTTCTAATCAAAGTATATGATTGAATGTTTCTTTAAACCTGCAGATAGGTAGTTGAAAAGAGACATATAATCAGGCCAAAACATGATAAAAAAAATGTCACTGACAGGTAGCTAATGAAACACTAGCCCCATGAGCAGGCAAATTGACATTTACAGTAGCAGGCTAGGCTAGTCAAACTAACATTGTCTAGCTTTAACAAAAAAATGGGTAAATGGTGAACAGAGTTACCTCTTAACGGAACAATTTGCATTGCATGCTGCATTTTTCAAGAGCACTCAAAAACAGATGTTTACCTTATTTCAGTCTTTGAGTTTTCAGACCTCACTTGAGGCTGTGTTTACATCCTAGATAGAAGCCGTGTTAAAATATACTTTTTATGAGAAAATGTGCAAGAATTGAAGGTGCCAAAAAATTGTATAGTTATTCTAAGAATGGTTAACTGTCATATAGAGAAAATCTGCTCCTCCCTCGATGGGGATCAATCAACTTCACGTTTTTCCGGCTTCCGCCCACAACCTATAGGCTACTGCATATTTGAATTAATACTTGAGAGAGTAGCCCACCATTCACATTCTATTCCATATTCTGAGCCATAGGCCTATCCAAGCCTTTACACTCAATGTAGTTGGTCCAAAGTTGGCATCACAACACTCACTTTAATTGGATTGATAATGTATTTCTATCCCAGTTCACTTTCACTACAACAAAGTAATCAGCCTCTCTGTTTTCAGCTAGACTAACACAATATTTGTTTAATTTTATTCATGATAGAATCATCAGCTTATTAGGACTGAACATGATTTCCTTTACAACCATGTTTGTATGTATGTATGTATGTATGTATGTATGTATGTATGTATGTATGTATGTATACTTTTTAATGAATTGATACTGCAATTAAATAGTGTAATCAAGTCAGCAGTTTCTTGACTTTGAGTGCATCGACTCCTATTAAGTTAATTGAATATTAGACATTATTAATTCTGTGCCATAATCTGGTCTAGTGGTAATGCTGCACATGGCCCTATGCGGCATGGATTCAAATCCTGCCTCCACCTTCATATCTGTATTCCTCTACCTTTCTGTCACCCCCCTCTCATTCATAACTTTATATCTCAATAAAGAGAGAGAAAATACTAATATATATATATAAGAAATTAGTCATTTCAAGACCATATACTATCCAAACATGGTGACGGGAACATAAATAGAATAATGGATTTTGACATTGGTGGTGACTTTCTGAACTGTTATAGTTAGACCAACAGTTTAAAGTAATACAGAAAAATATTGGTATTTGAGTTCTGATTGACTAAATTGACAACATTTTCAATTCACCAGAAACAACCATTCACAGCTATTTGTTTAAAAATGCCTTAGTAAGTTACACAGTATATGTAAGTTACATAGTATAGTATATGTTCCTGCTGTTCTCTCCTTCTTCCCTTTTTCCTTTTCTTCAAATCTGGTATCAGCCGGTCTTTGCCCATTTATCACCCCTCATGTCTGTTTCTGCAGTCACGAAACTCTGCCTCCTTCCACCATTGTCACTGTGATAACAGAACAGAACTACCTCGAGACCAACGATGGTGGATAAATTAAGATAGTTCACTCAGGCCGTTAACACTGCTTAAGGCGGTGGCTCCTTAAGCAGACAACATTGCGACAACACTTCCATTGGGTGAAAAATGAAGGAGTGGGCTGTCTCGCTTCCTCTTCCGTCTCTGCTTGAGACTCCAGAATGCTGAGTTACAATGACAAGGCAGAAATACAGCCAGGGCAGAGCCTGAGTCATTCCATACTGTAGTAGAACCAACAGGAGGTTATGACAGGGATAAGCAGGGGTGCAAATTTCACTGGGGACAGGGGGGACATGCATTTTTGTCCATCCCCCCAGTTTTATCATTGGAATGTGATACAAAACAAGGCAACAGTGTGCTTTAGGACCATGCGGATCCCTCCGAGAGGTCGGGTAGGCTGTTTGCAGTGTTTAATAGACAAAAAATATGTATACACTACCGGTCAAAAGTTTAAGAACACCTACTCATTCAAGGGTTTTTCTTTAATTTGACTATTTTCTACATTATAGAATAATAGTGAAGACATCAAAACTATGAAATAACACATATGGAATCATGTAGTAACCAAAAAAGCATATTTTAAACTTGAGATTCTTCAAATAGCTACCCTTTGCCTTGATGACAGCTTTGCACACGCTTGGCTTTCTCTCAACCAGCTTCATGAAGTAGTCACCTGGAATGCATTTCAATTAACAGGTGTGCCTTCTTAAAAGTTAATTTGTGGAATTTCCATCCTTCTTAATGCGTTTGAGCCAATCAGTTGTGTTGTGAGAAGGTGGGGGGGGGGGGGATACAGAAGATAGCCCTATTTGGTAAAACACTAGGTCCATATTATGGTAAGAACAGCTCAAATAGGTAAAGAGAAATGACAGTCCATCAGACATGAACGGACATGACGCTCAGTCAATCAGGAAAATTTCAAGAATTTTGAAAGTTTCTTCAAGTGCAATCACAGAAACCATCATGCGCTATGATGAAACTGGCTCTCATGAGGACCGCCACAGGAATGGAAGACCCAGAGTTACCTCTGCTGCAGAGGATGAGTTCGTTAGAGTTACCAGACTCAAAAATTGCAGCCCAAGTAAATGCGTCAGAGTTCAAGTACCAGACACATCTCAACATCAACTGTTCAGAGGAGACTGTGTGAACCAGGCCTTCATGGTTGAATTGTTGCAAAGAAACCACTACTAAAAGACACCAATAACAATAAGAGACTTGCTTGGGCCAAGAATCATGAGCAATGGACATTGGACCGGTGGAAATTTGTCCTTTGGTCTGGAGTCCAAATTGGAGATTTTTGGTTCCAAAAGCCGTATCTTTGTGAGATGCGGTGTGAGTGAACGGATGATCTCTGCATGTGTATTTCCCACCGTAAAGCATGGAGGAGGTGGTGTTATGGTGTGGGAGTGCTTTGCTGGTGACACTTAACCAGAATGGCTACCACAGCATTATGCAGCGATACACCATCCCATCTGGTTTGGGCTTAGTGGGACTATCATTTGTTTTTCAAAAGGACAATGACCCAACACACCTCCAGGCTGTGTAAGGGCTATTTTACCAAGAAGGAGAGTGATGGAGTGCTGCATCAGATGACCTGGCTTCTACAATCCCCTGACCTCAACAAAATTGAGATGGTTTGGCATAAGTCGGACCGCAGAGTGAAGGAAAAGCAGCCAACAAGTGCTCAGCATATGTGAGAACTCCTTCAAGACTGTTGGAAAAGCATTCCGGGTGAAACTGGTTGAGAGAATGCCAAGAGTGTGCAAAGCTGTCATCAAGACAAATGGTGGCTATTTGAAGAATCTCAAAAATAAAATGTATTAGCTAGGTGGCTAAAGTTAGCTAGGCTAGGGGTTAAAAGTTAAGGTTAAGGTCAGGAGTTAGGTTAAAGGGTTACGGTTAGGTTTAGCTAACATGCTATGTAGTGGCAAAGTAACTAAAAAGTTGTAAATAGTTGCAAGTTGCTAATTAGTAAAAATGCTAAAGTTGTCTGTGATGAGTTTGAAACAAGCAACCTTTGGAATGCTAGACGTTCGCGTTATATGCTCACCCAAACGTATCCTTTAAGCATGACACATCATTTAGTCAAAAAGGAATGCCAAGCATGTCATAGAACAAAGTACATTTTTTCAAACAGATTAAGGTGAAGAGGTCGAGGCGAGAGCATTTACTCCGCCCAAAATCTGTCCGCGTGAGATAAGCCCATTTTTTCAAATTACTTAAGGATTTTGATCGAATAGACGTTTCGTAATGTTTAAGCTTTTACAAATGTACTGATATATGTGGATGCACGTTTGCATTCCGGTAACTTTGAGAAAAACGACGTTTAGTTGTGCGTGTTGTTAACACGCGTACCTGCCCTCTCATTGGTTAGAATCTTGCCTGTCTTCAATCGTTGAACACATGTATTTCCATTGTTAGAGTGGTCACTCGTCTCTCTTGTTAATATAATAAATAATCATTGCTTTAGGTCATGAGGTGTATCAGTGGGCTCGTCGTCAAATGATCCGCCTAGTTCCTGTTGAAATTCTAAAGGTGATTGGCTACGCTCTGTGAGGGTGGAGTTCACTGACGCGTTCCGTTCGGAACAATAAATAGAGGGAACAAGGCTCCTTCCAGTTCACAAGTCTGAGAAGACGCATGAAGAAGTTCTTGCTTCAACAGTGATTGAACGGAACTCCTCTGCCTTCGTCCCGCATTATAGAACATTCCGGATTGATAACGTAACACTAACTTTAACTGTAATAGCAAAATAGTCGAAGGAACTTTATTTTTGTATATTTTATTTTGATATAAAAGAAAATCTGCCAAGATGGAGTCTCAGATCCGCCAGAACTATCACCACGATTGCGAAGCTGCCATCAACCGGATGATCAACATGGAGATGTTTGCCTCCTACACCTACACTTCAATGGTAAGGAGTCTACCAAGATGACCGTTTTGTTGATCTACCTGTGTATTATTATTCCTGGGCCTCAATGCCATTTTTCACAACTTTTTTTTTTCTACAGTCCTAGACTAATTAATAGCTGAGAAACTCCGTGAAGTACATATTTCAGTTTTACTTTGTTAAAAGCTTTCAGGTAGATATAACATTCAAATGAAGCCGGGAATCTATCCTACCTTGGACAGAGCGCGTAACAACTCCTTGACGGGTTACTTGTCAGGTTACCAAGTAGACTACGGACTAGACTGATTCATGCCTTTGTCATCATGTTTAGTTGCCACAACAAGAACAGAATGCTGTCATGTTCTTTCTTCTAAACACTGTTTTATGTTTATCCACCCAGGCTTTCTATTTCTCCCGTGACGATGTGGCTCTGCCTGGCTTCGCGCATTTCTTCAAGGAGAACAGCGACGAGGAGCGGGAGCACGCCGACAAGCTACTCTCCTTCCAGAACAAGAGAGGTGGACGCATTTTACTCCAGGACATCAAGGTGAGCCCTTGAGCTCAAACACATTTACATTGTAGACTGATAGAAAAAAGTTTTGTTCTCAGTTGAAAAGGTTCTTCATGGACCCAAATGGTTGATCTATAGGGTCAAATGAAGAACCCTTTATGGTTCTAGATGGGTTCTTTTTCCTCTAAACTGTTTACTACAAGTATAGGAGTTATTTTGAATGAGTAGTCATTAATGCTGAGTGAGTTCATTGTGAGGCGTGCCCTAAGTGACTGCCCTAGTGTTAGAGCAAGGCGGCTGACGATGTGGCCTGACTGCTTACTGTAGGCCTATGAGTACAGGGAATTGAAATCATTGTTGTTTTTTTGAAGGAAGTCCAAACAGTAAGGGGAAGTGTTATTATATTTTAAAATGTATATTTTTGGGATGGCAAAGCCCGTAGTATAAACTAAAACATTTTCTCTGTGCTGCATGGCAAAATTGACTTGGCCATGTGTGCATACAGTTTATGTATAGGTGGCCCCAGCAGGAAGTGAACCATAACCATTGGTGTTAAACGCCATGCTCTACTGACTGAGCCACACAACTTATATGTGCTTCATAAACTAAAGCATGTGTTATTGTTTGTAGTGACTGTTAAATTGGCCCCATCTTTACTTTTGTTTCGTTATTTCCAGTTCGTTTTATCCCTTGATGTGCCAGATATACTGGCTAACTGTGGTGACTGCTAGTAGGTATGCATAGAAACATCTGCTAGTAGTCCCTAACCCTCCTGTGTTCACTCTGTCCTGTGTAGAAGCCAGAACGTGATGAGTGGGGCAATGGGCTGGAGGCCATGCAGTGTGCTCTGCAGCTGGAGAAGAATGTGAACCAGGCCCTGCTGGACCTGCACAAGATTGCCTCTGACAAGGTTGACCCCCATGTAAGTAATATCATCACATAGAATACAGGTTCTGTCTTAGGAGATGATCAGTTTGTTGTAGCTCTACAAACTAATGACACAGGATTGTGACCTGCTTCTTCACATGCACACAATAGTCCACAGATGCAAACTATACACACAATGCAGGAGTTAAACATCTGTAAACACTTCATTGAGTTGTCTGTCTGCCCTTATGCCATTACCACCAGGCTCTTGTGTGTTACTGTATCCACAATAGTCTGTAGTTATTCTCTTGTCTGACCTGTGTTTTCCCTCTTTAGCTGTGTGACTTCCTGGAGACCCATTACCTGAATGAGCAGGTGGAGGCCATTAAGAAGCTGGGTGACCACATCACCAACCTCACCAAGATGGATGCTGTCAACAACAAGATGGCAGAGTACCTGTTTGACAAGCACACCCTGGGAGACCAGAGCTAAACCACTTCCATCCCCAGGCTACGGCCTCCAGCCTCAGACCAGGACTCCTGGTCTTTCTGCTCTATTCTGCTGGCTTTGCATTTATAAGGAGGGGAGAGCATAACAGCTGTAATGTTGACAAATTTGGTATTGGAGGGGGAGGTACATTGTAAAAGAATCGAGTTGTTGCTGATTTTGTCCTATTGCGCTGTCTTACTGAGCATTTCAATACCTGAAACACAAGGATCCTCTTCACTAGGTGTGACTTCTCATTTTCAAGCTGAAGAATAAAACCTTTTTTGAGCTGGATTCACTGTTTGTTACTGTATGAATGAGGCTGACGATAAATGTTTCGTTTACATATTTTTGTCCAATTGCCATGAGCCCGTAGTCTACCATCTGTGCATTCATTTCTCCATAGAAATGCTAAATACTGACAATTGTAAGCCTACTACAGTGACTGAGGGTCATAGAAGGTTGACATGAGCATTATAAGGGCTATTACATGTAATGGTGCAATGTCTGTTCAGGTCCCATAACAGCTAGGTCATTAACTGTGAAATGGGTAACCGACTTCACAAGGCGCTGTAGCCTTTAACCTGAGCATTTTAAAAGTCAGGTCATTCGAACCTGTGCGCAAATAAACTAGCAAGCTGTTATGACCCACAGGTTGTCCCAGGGTTGATGGACAATATTTGTTATCGGTATATTTAAATGACACGCTACTGCTCATTAATACTTGAGTAGTCTTCTATTTGCATTCTTCCATATTTTGAGCTATAAGGCACTTGGACTGTAGAGGGATACCTGGGAAAATTGGACAGCCTTACTATAAAATTCACCCAACTTATTGTGGGAAGCTTGTAGAAGGCTAACTGAAACGTCTGACCCAAGTTAAACAATTTAAAGGCAATGCTACAAAATTCTGAGTGTAAACTTCTGACCCACTGGGAATAAGCTGAAATCTATGACATTTCACATTCTTAAAATAAGGTGATCCTAACTGAACTAAGACAATTAATTTTTACTCTGATTAAATGTATTTAGCCAAAATGTATATTTTGGGGGTATAAACACTAAACAGCCAAAAATGCAATTTCAGAATGTGTGGGGGACATGTTCCTATTTCTCTCTCTCCTTCCCACTCTTATTCCTGTCCAAACCTCTAGTATGTTCTATGTGGACCGACTCGGGCTATGCACTGGCTGTATTTCTGGCTTGTCATTGTGACTCAGCATTCTGGAATCTCAAGCAGAGATGGAAGAGGAAGTGAAACATCCCACTCCCTAATGTTTTCTGTTTCAATGGAAGTCAAGAACAACGCATTGGTATCTATGGGACAGGTTGTATCACAACCGGCCATGATTGGGAGTCCCATAGGCCGGCGTACAATTGGCCCAGTGTCGTCCGGGTTTGGCCGGGGCAGGCTGTCATTGTAAATAAGAATTTGTTCTTAACTTGCCTAGTTAAAGGTTCAATAAAACATTTTAAAATGGCCTGAGTGAACTACATTCATTATACATATTTGGTCTCAAGGCCATTCTATTCTGTTATCACAGTGACAATGGTGGAAGGAGGCGGGGTCTCGTGACTGTGGCGGTGGTGAGAGGGTGAAGACCGGCTGAGACCAGATTTGAAGAAAAGGAAAAAGGGAAGAAGGAAAGAACAGCAGGAACATATACTATACTTTGTAACTTACATATACTATGTAACTTACTAAGGCATTTTTAAACAAATAGCTCTTAAATAATTGTTTCTATTTAATTTTGGAGGGAAAATACATCAACAACTTTACTGATCATTTGGTCAATATACCGCAATCACAAGTCAAATACCAATATTTTCTGTATTACTTTAAACTGTTGGTCTAACTCTAACATTTCAGAAAGTCACCACCAAACCCCTCATATACCAACATTTAAATGTCAAAACCCATTATTCTATTTGTGTCACCACCATGAAATTAAATGTTTTTTTAAATATATTTATTAGTATTTTCTCTCTCTTTATTGAAATAGAAAGTTATGAATGAGAGGGGGAGACAGAAAGGTGGAGAAATGTTTGGTGTTTCAGCCTAGCTCAGTGCTTTCTGTGGTGGTGGGGCATGCCAGCAGAAAATACGGAGCATGCACCATGATTGGCTCAGTGTTCTGTCACTTATGCGGACACTACGTCACCGCCAAGTCTAAAGGTAGACCTAAAAAATTCCAGCCCCTTGGGTGCTGCCATAGAGATACATTAGAAGTGCCCATCCAAGAAGGCTCAAGGTCATTGGCCACAGATAAAATGACGTCAAATCATGTTATTAAATCTACAGTAGCATTGATTGGACTGATCCTGTCAACATCATACTTTCAAAATCTTAGCTAGCAGTCATCATCATGAATCAATTCGACAAACAACTGTTAACTCGGAACTGCAAAATCTGACTTGAGTGAGTTCAAGACAACTGGGAACTCGGGAAAAACAAGCTACGACTGGGAAAATACGTTTGAACTTTCATCCAACTCGGAATTGCAAATCGGGAATTCTGGCCTCTTTCTAGAGCTACGATCTGAAGATCACTAAAGTCATCATGATTCAACCTTTCTTCCCCCAAGTTTTCAGTTGTCTTGAAAGCACTATAAATCCAGAGAAAAACAGACTTTGATGACAAAGTTTGATGACAATATTTGCCAACAAAGGACCGCTGCGCCACCTTCCTGTTCAAGTGAGCACAGCACAACAAGTCGAAAAATGTTACATACACCTTAGCCAAATACATTTAAACTCAGTTTTTCAGAATTCCTGACATTTAATCCTAGTAAAAAATCCCTGTTTTAGGTCAGTTAGGATCCCCAATTTATTTTAAGAATTTTAAATATCAGAATATTAATAGAGAGAAGGATTTTTTACAGCTTTAATTTCTTCCATCACATTCCCAGTGGGTCAGAAGTTTACATACACTCAATTAGTATTTAGTAGCATTGCCTTTAAATTGTTTAACTTGGGTCAAACATTTTGGGTAGCCTTCCATAAGCTTCCCACAATAAATTGGGTGAATTTTGGCCCATTTTTCCTGACAGAACTGGTGTAACTGAGTCAGGTTTGTAGGCCTCCTTGCTTGCACAGGCTTTTTCAGTTCTGCCCACAAATTGTCTATGGGATTGAGGTCAGGGCTTTGTGATGGCCACTCCAATATCTTGACTTTGTTGTCCTTAAGCCATTTTGCCACAACTTTGGAAATATGCTTGGGGTCATTGTCCATTTGGAAGACCCATTTGCGACCAAGCTTTAACTTGCTGACTCATGTCTTGAGATGTTGCTTCAATATATCCACATCATTTTCCTACCTTATGATGCCATATATTTTGTGAAATGCACCAGTCCCTCCTACAGCAAAGCACCTCCACAACATGATGCTGCCACCCCCGTGCTTCATGGTTGGGATGGTGTTCTTCAGCTTGCAAGCTTCCCCCCTTTTCCTCCAAACATAATGATGGTCATTATGGCCAAACAGTTCAATTTTTGTTTCATCAGACCAGAGGACATTTCTCCAAAAAGTATGATCTTTGTCCCAATGCGCACTTGCAAACCGTAGTCTGGCTTTTTTATGGAGCTTTTGGAGCCGTGGCTTCATCCTTGCTGAGCGGCCTTTCGGGTTACGTCGATATCGGACTCGTTTTACTGTGGATATAGATACTTTTGTACCTGTTTTCTCCAGCATCTTCACATGGTCCTTTGCTGTTATTCTGGGATTGGTTTGCACTTTTTGCACCAAAGTACGCTCATCTCTAGGAGACAGAATGCGTCTCCTTCCTGAGCGGTATGATGGCTGCGTGGTCCCATGGTGTTTATACTTGCGTACTACGATGTCAAGCAAAGAGGCACTGAGTTTGAAGATAGGCCTTGAAATACATCCACAGGCACACCTCCAATTGACTAAAATAATGTCAAATAGCCTACCAGAAGCTTCTAAAGCCATGACATCATTTTCAGGAATTTTCCAAGCTGTTTAAAGGCACAGTCAACTATGTGTATGTAATCTTTTGACCCACTGGAATTGTGATACAGTGAATTATAAGTGAAAAAATATGTTTGTAAACAATTGTTGCAAAAATGACTTGTGTCATGCACAAAGTAGATGTCCTAACCGACTTGCCAAAACTATAGTTTGTTAACAAGAAATGTGTGGAGTGGTTGAAAAACTAGTTTTAATGAGTCCAACCTAAGTATATGTAAACTTCTGACTTCAACTGTATATGTCCCTACCACTTCTAAAACCAAAGTTGCGCCCCTGGGAATAATAGTGGGAGGGAGGAAGCAATAGGAAGAGAGGGGGAGGGGGAAAAGTACAGACTAAAAACACTGTGTCACCCTTAAGAACTTCAATAGAAAGAGTTTCGTAATGGTTAATCATTTACTGTATCGGTATCACTTCTGTTTATAACTTTGTGTGGCTGGTCACATGATAGACTCGGTCATGACTTTAACAACTTAACACAGGTCACCAGGGTTTTAATGCTATGTTTGGCCTTCTGCTAAAACAAAGGTAACTTAGAATGAGTGAGGGTTGCTGTTGACTAACAACAGTTCATAAGGGTTGCTGCTGACTAACAACAGTTCATAAGGGTTGCTGTTGACTAACAACAATTCATAAGGGTTGCTGCTGACTAACAACAGTTCATAAGGGTTGCTGCTGACTAACAACAGTTCATACGGGTTGCTGTTGACTAACAACAATTCATAAGGGTTGCTGCTGACTAACAACAGTTCATAAGGGTTGCTGTTGACTAACAACAATTCATAAGGGTTGCTGCTGACTAACAACAGTTCATACGGGTTGCTGTTGACTAACAACAATTCATAAGGGTTGCTGCTGACTAACAACAGTTCATAAGGGTTGCTGTTGACTAACAACAATTCATAAGGGTTGCTGCTGACTAACAACAGTTCATAAGGGTTGCTGTTGACTAACAACAATTCATAAGGGTTGCTGCTGACTAACAACAGTTCATAAGGGTTGCTGCTGACTAATAACAGTTCATAAGGTTTGCTGCTGACTAACAACAGTTCATAAGGGTTGCTGCTGACTAACAAAAGTTCATAAGGGTTGCTGCTGACTAACAACAGTTCATAAGGGTTGCTGTTGACTAACAACAATTCATAAGGGTTGCTGCTGACTAACAACAGTTCATAAGGGTTGCTGCTGACTAACAACAGTTCATAAGGTTTGCTGCTGACTAGCAACAGTTGAGGTGACAGAAATGACAGGGACATTTGTCCCTTTGTGATACTATGAAAATGACTCAATCTCAATCCCATGACCTGAACCATGGATTACAATCTCTCCTGGCCCACAGACTAGACCTACTGTCAGTGTAAGGATTTATAACTAGGCCTATATGCTTGACTTTTCACAACAACAAAAAAGGAATGCCAAGTATGTCCACAGCTCTTTTAGTATCATCGGTTTAAGCATAAGTCTACTGTCACTCCCAACAGTCTGAAGAGGCTTCGTCTCATTGTCTCCAAAACTTTGTTTGCACTAATAATGAAAACATTACGCTATGACGGGAGATTCAGCCTAGAAGAATTGGTCAAACTGAGAGCACACATTTCAAGGGCTATCTATGTTCAAAGACCCTTACCCCCATTTGAAGCAACTTTATCATTTTTCAACAAACAATAAACCTAGATCGTAGAGCCTGATTGATAGAGCCTGTTTTGGGTTAAATGTTAGGACAACTGGAGTAGAGGTGCTACCATACATATTAGGCCAGGACAGACTAGGGGCCGTATAAAATGTAGGAGTGATGATCTAGGATCAGGTCCTCCCTGTCCACGTACTCTTGGGTACATTACTTGTATAAAAAAAATATAAGGCAATGTTTATATGACGCCATTTCAAACCGTCCCTAATTTACCACTTTCTTGCAGGTATACACTTTTTATACATGTCAGCGGGTAACTGGCAAATTGGGAGGGGTGGGAGCAGGGGGGTGTTGTTAAACCATGGGGGCTGTTTGCATCAAATGAGGGATGTGTTAAACAATGGAAATGTTAATGAATTGACCTACAAATAATCAGAGAACCATTCACACAGACCTGATACCTGTATTTTGGTTACAGGGTCTGTATAAATGCAGGAATCATGACAAGGTCTTCAGGTGGGTTTTATTCTTCCTTGTTTTTTTACCACCTACCCCTTTCACAAAACAATCTGGTAAAAAGAAGCAGTCACGGTCAATTAGTGGGAATCGGTCTATGTATGATCAGGATATTATTCATTAAGATCTAAAAGGCAAAACTGATCCTAAGCCAGCAATTTTACATACTGCCCCAGAAGACCTAGTTCTTATGAATACCAGTGATGTTGCAACTACATGGATATATTGAACAGTAACCCAGCACCCTGAAAGCACCCTGTCAACAGTTGTGGAAGATCAGGTCATGTGAACTGAAGTTGTTAGGAAGGTTACTTTATTACTGTAGTCTTTGATTTTCATTAGCTGTAAAAAGTTTTCCACTTCACAGTTTTAGCTTAATAACCTATGTATTGTTGGATGTGTGTAGCTACTGATTCTGTGTAGTTATTTGGAGACTAATGTAATCAACTTTGATATACCATTTGTCAACGACAATATGTCATTTGAAACCGAAAGGTGTATCATCAAATACCATTTCTACAAAAGCCATCATATCTGTCTCTGTCCACTACTGTATTCCCATACCTCATACTGAAAATTTAGCTTATATGAAAAAGTGTGATAAGCCCTACAGTTTTTCTTTTGACTGCATTCTGGAAAAGGTACATAATTAAGCTACATGTGCTATTGCAACATGTGCTCTTAGAGAATGAAACAGAAGTTTACAGAACTGCGTCACAACCATAGAGGAGTAAAGTTCAATTCCTTTAATAGCCTAAATAAAATGTAGACCTAGGCTATTTCTCAATTAGCCTATTATCAGAAATAATTGCCAAATTAGCACTATTTCCTTCTAAGGATATAATACACACATTTTGCAACAATAACAGCTGTATTTAAACTGTAGCACTGCTTTTGGTTGATACTGTTTTAGATGTTGCCAATAAAATGTTACTTTGTAACAAACATTGATTTCTTCAGGTCATGTGTTTGAGCGAGATCATTATCAAATGATCCGCCTATTTCCTGAGGGTGGATTTCACTGACGCATTCCGTTTGGAACTGTAAATGCAGCGAACAAGGCTCCTTACATTTCACAACTAGCGATGGGCATTCCGGCTCTTTTGGCTCCCAAACGGCTCTTTAAAAAAAATATATATATCTATTTTTTCAAGTCAAACAGTTTGTGATAGTTTGACTATGATTGGTGTTAAAACAATTCTAATTAAATTATTAAATGAAATCATACACTACCTTAACCTCAATGTAGTTAAAAATGCATTGGTTTGTTATGAAAAAGAATGCCATTAAACATTTGCATTTAAAGTATAACTTTTTTAATGTATATAAACTGTCACGTCCTGGCCAGTATAAGGGTTAATTGTCATTGTAGTTTGGTCAGGACGTGGCAGAGGGTATTCGTTTTATGTGGTTCGGGGTGGTGTGTTTGTTGAAGGGGCATTTGATTTAAGTATTCCGGGGTGTTTGGGCACTGTTTGATATTCCTGTAGTCTATGTTTAGTCTAGTGAGTCTGTTTCTATGTTTGGCTAATTGGGGTTGGGACTCTCAGTTGAAGGCAGGTGTTGTCTATTTGCCTTTGATTGAGAGTCGCATATATTAGGGTGTGTTTGTCATTTGTGGGAGATTGTTCTGTGTTTAGCCTTGTGCCTTGCCAGACTGTTTTGTTGATCGGTCGTTCTTTTGTTATTTTGGTGTTCATATTGAATTTATTAAATGTCAAGATGAGCATACACATACCTGCTGCCTTTTGGTCCTCTACCAATGACAACCGTGATATAAACAAAGTGCATATAAATGTAACAATTCAAAACGAATACAATCTGAACAGCATAACAATAGAATATTGCACCATATCAAAGAAAAATAAATAACAATGTGCAAAACTGCAGCATCCCACTAAAAACATTAAACTGGTCCCTCTTTTCTCTCTCTTCTTTATTACCATGTTATAACCAGCAGCACACAGCAATGCTGACCATATTTTGCTTTTATGAGAGATTTGGGTTCAGAAATGCATGCTGCCTCACTTTCGAGGGGCTGATGCGTTTTCTTCTCTCAGTAATTATTTGTCCCGTTTTCGAGAAGACCCTCTCAGAGGGAACGGATGTGGCCACTATGCAGTCTCCCTGTCATGACTTTAGTAAGCCGTGGGTAGACAGAGGCCTTGTTCTTCCACCAGCTCAGAGGATCTGCAGATCTTTGGAGGAGGGGCTCCTCCAAATAGGATCGGACCTCCATTATGGCATCTGCTGAGGGATTCCTTCGTGCTGCATCCCCAGTTGCTCTCTCGTCAAACAGCATCCAAACAGCAGACGTTTGTGGCACTACTGCTGGTGCTTCTGCTCCATCTGATCCCTCTTCTTCCTGTTGCCCTGGTGCCTGAGCCAGCTGACTGCTGGGCTGTCCCTCCCTGCTGCTGAGGTTATTCTTTGAAGAGCCTCATCAATCGCTCAGGCATCACTGAAGGCTAACTTCTTAAACCTGGGGTCAAGTGCAGCGGTTTCTGATAGCACGTGATTATATTCCATTCTGTGGAACTTTCTGTCCATTGATGAACATAGGGTGTCCATCAACTCTGTCACATGTCCTGTGGTTACATTTGCTTCTCTCTAGCGGCTGGCTGTGATTTGCTGCAGTCCCTTAGACAGGAGTATCATTTTTGAGGCTGTCACATAGCTGAAAAGAGAGAACAGTAACTTATTAGTTCAGGTTCATGTTTTGTCTACTGATACTACATTCTCATCTACTGCTCATATACATATATAATACTGAATTAAATAATGATGTAGTAATAACTGCTTACTGTACCTCTCTCCACTGATCTCCACGGTGACCTGCTCAAAGGGTTCCAGGACTCTGCACACCACCTCCACCACCTCCCATTCCTCTTGGGTCAGAGCATCAACAGGTGCACTGACAATTGCCAGGGTAGATATGATGGTGTCCTGTGACTCAAGAAACCGCTTCAACATATAAAATGTTGAATTCCACCTTGTAGTGCAGTCTTGTTTAGGCCTCAGCTGAGGCATCCCCATCTGGCGTTGTGTAGACTTGAGTTTTTCAGCACCTATTGTCCTCCTGTGGAAGTATTCCACAGCTGCTTTCACTTTGTACACAGTGGGCTTCATCACCTTCAGAGCATCTCTTACAATCAGGTTGATTGTGTGGGCAAGACATGGATGATGGGTTCATTTAAACATTTTCATGGCTTTGGTTATATTAGCTGCATTGTCGCTAACACAACAGACCACTTTTCCATCTACTTGCCATTCTCTGGCCCTCAACACTTCCTCTGCCAAGTTCTCTGAGGTGTGTCTGTCGCTGAACTCAAAGCAGTCCAGAAGACAGCTAGACTTCGAAAAATCTTCAATGTAACCGACGTGTAAGAAGTGGTTACCCTTGATGTCCAGCAGTCAGTGGTAAGGCAAACTGCAGTAGCTTTTTGAACTCTTTTCAATTGTGCTCTCGTACAATTGTGGAATAAGTGATTTTGAAAGGGTTTTGTATATTGGATTTATACTATTGCTATCATTTCTAAAACCTCTGTCCCCCACAATCGAAAATGTCTGGAAATCAGTGGCAATCATTTTAGCCAATGCAATATCAATTTGGCCTTGTTTTGCTACAGACATAGACTTTGGTATAAACTGGTCCATAGAAGACTGCGTTGCTGTGGGTCTCGGAGTAGGCCTACTTGACTGAGTGGATACATCTCCACGTGTGGAGGTGCAGGCTCCACCACTATCACTAGCAGGCCCGCTAGTTTCTCGAAGCTCCGCTACAGCTAGCTTCACAGTTGGGTGCACAGTTCTCATATGCCGGTGTAGGTTGTGCGTAGAACTGGCTTTATATGAGAATGTGTTTTGGAAGATTCTACACTGTGCTCTAACATTGTCTACATTATTAAAATGCATCGAAATGCTACTGTGCTTCCGATTCATTTTCCAGCTGTTGTTTTCACAGCTGTCCTTCCTCTCTGTCCTCGGCTGCTAAGTGTGTGACTGTGAGTGAGTTGGCTCGGCCCTCCCTCACGCATCTTAGGTTCATTGGTTGACACTGCGTGTCTGATTGACAGGAACAACAGGTGAAGCTGTTAGTCTGAGCAGACAGTCAGAACGAATGTGTGTGCGCTTGAGCATTTAGGCCTATATTATTTTATTTATGTTTTCGTTCTTTGAATTAGTTATTCATTTAAATCTTTTGATTATTCATATCTTTATTTTTTATTTCATTTTTTAAATAGAGCCGGCTTCCAACGTTTACCTACAAGAGCCGACTCGTTTGCGAACGACCCGTCACTATTCACATCTGTGGGTAGACAAATCTAGAAGTTCTTGCTTCAACAGTGATTGAACGGAACCCTTCATTGTCCCGCATTATAGAACATTCTGGATTTATAACTTAACACGTGCTTGAACTGTAATAGTAAAATAGTCTAAGAAACTTTATTTTTGTACCGTTCAGTTTGATATAAAATAATAAACAAATCTGCCAAGATGGAGTCTCAGATCTGCCAGAACTACCACAGCGACTGCAAAACTGCCATCGACCGGATGATCAACATGGAGATGTTTTCCTCCTTCACCTACACTTCAATGGTAAGGAGACTGCAATTGGCTACCAAGGGGACAATTTTCTTGCTCTACACAGTAGTGTGTTATTATGCCAGATCGTGATGAGTGGGGCAATGGGCTGGAGGCCATGCAGTGTGCGCTGCAGCTGGAGAAGAATGTGAACCAGGCCCTGCTGGACCTGCACAAGATTGCCTCTGACAAGGTTGACCCCCATGTAAGTTATATTGGAACTGCACATCACATGTATATATCACATAGAATACAGGTTCTGTCCCAGGAGATGATCAGGTTGTTGTAGCTCTGATAACTGACATAGGATTGTGTGACCTGCCTCTTCACACAAACACAATAGTCCACAGATGCATGGATGCAAACTATACACACAATGCAGCTCATGCAGGAGCTGGACAGCTGCAAACACCTCATTGAATTAGCTGCCCTTATGCCATTACCACCAGGCTCTTGTGTGTTACTGTATCTACAATAGTCTGTAGTTATTCTCTTGTCTGACCTGTGTTTTCCCTCTTTAGCTGTGTGACTTCCTGGAGACCCATTACCTGAATGAGCAGGTGGAGGCCATTAAGAAGCTGGGTGACCACATCACCAACCTCACCAAGATGGATGCTGTCAACAACAAGATGGCAGAGTACCTGTTTGACAAGCACACCCTGGGAGACCAGAGCTAAACCACTTCCATCCCCAGGCTACGGCATCCAGCCTCAGACCAGGACTCCTGGCTATTCTGCTCTATCCTGCTTCCTCTGCATCTTTAAGGAGGGCGAGTGTTGAACTGGGAGGGAATGCATTTTGTGAAACAATTAAGTAAAAAGATCACAAAAGTTGTTGCTTTTGAGTAATGGATGTACCAGTTTATTCTGGTGTTTGCGCTTACTGAGTAGCTCAATTCCAAACAAGGGTCTTTTTCACTAAGTGTATAACTAGTATAACTAGTCATTTTTAATCTGCACTGAATCTGAAGAATGAAATATTTTGAGCTGGATTCACTTTGTTTAATTCAAATGCTGGTTGCCCAAAGTCTACATCAGTGTGCATGTACTTATATATATTTTTAAACGATAATACTGACAATTGTAGGCCTTCAGTGACTTCGAGGGTCATAAAATGGGGAAAGGTGACTTGAGGTTTAAAGGACACTACCTCTGATGAACACAGAGTGGCGCCATTACCGTATCTTGTCACGGTTAATGCGTGGCCCATAAAACAACCGTCAACTCTAGGGCCATAACGGAGTGAAATGAGAGCCACATTTACTAGATCAAATGGTGGTCTGTGGAAACGTATGTTACATGCATAATACAATTTAAATATATACATGATACCAGACATCCTTTGAAACTGCGTATCAATAAATTGGGCTCTTTACGGTATTCACACCGCTCACACAGTCTGAAGATGAACCATAACACAGGATGACAATAGACCAAGGGGGGAAAAAGCCCAGACTGACAAATGGCCTTCGAAGTAGTTTTCTCTTTCACAGCAATGGATAGTTTTTTCCAGGCATTGCACGTGAGAAATAATAGCCAAACAGATGTGGATGGAAAGATTAATTTGAGTGAAGTCGGGTTTTGGTGTTTTACATGCGTTTCGAGAGCGAGTGACCAATGGTTTATGAAGTGGATGATAAGTAGTTGGCACAGCGATATTAAGGAAGATTAACGGACAGGGGGAGGGAGAACGCGACTGGGGGAGGGGGTGGTCTGCAGCGCAACAGTTCTGTCAACACGGAGTCCATAATTCATCGTTAACAAAAGGAAGACGTTTGGGTTTAAATTGGGGATTGCAATCGGGTGAGTTCTGTTGGTGTATGTTCACGGGGTAGCCTATACTCCACACTGCATTTTAAAAGTGTATAATTAGACGGCCTAGAGGTCATTCAAACCCTTATGCTATGCTCGGTAAATCTGCTAGCGAGCGGTTATGGTGAATGGGACGTCCAGTGTTACCGGTTGATGGGCACAATATTTGCCATATCTGATGAACATATTTCTTAACTGACATACGCTATTGCTGCTTTGAATTAATACTTGAGAGGGTAGCCTACCATTCACATTCTATTCCATATTCTGAGCCATCGCTATCCAAGCCTTTACGCATAAGGTGCTTAGCCGTTTCCACTGGTCCAAAGTTGGCGACACTTATTTAATTGGATTGATAATGTATTTTTATCCGTTTACTTTCATTAGGTGAAAAACAGCTATTTTACTATAGCTACCTCAGCTCTGATGTTCTGTGTGTGCATATGTCTAATGTCCGCCCCCCCCCCCCCCCCCCCCCCCCTCCAAAGCTCCCTGCGTGCGTGACAACCAGCCCATATGAAGAAGTTGGCGCCTATTTGGGGTTTTAATCATTTTGGACGGGTACATTTGTGTCTTGTGCCATGTTTGCTTGGTAAGCCGTTAAATCCTGCAGTTGTATCTGTTAGTGGAGCCAAAAGTACCACATTGGAGGAGATGTACTTCTATGACGTTGGTTATAGCGTGCACCATGCATGCGCATTGCACAATGCAGGCTTGATGATGATGACAATGGTGATGATGAAGATGAGACAGTGCACTCCAGTCTCAGATGGTCAACTTTTTTTTTTTTACTGACTCGCACAATAGAGAGGGCCATACAGTCAGCCATAAGCATCCTGACCATAATGGAACTGTCTTTAGTTCACCGCATTGGTACTAAGCCTTGAACCCTCTCAAAATCCCGCTGCCAGCTGTTCACCTCTCCTGTCATCTCTTTACCACCGCTAGCTAGCGCGTTACACTGTCCTCAGTTCCCATGTTTGTGCCTACTTGTTTTGCATTGTGTCTGGTCTGTGCTCCCATGGAAATATAAGCCAAATCACCAATCCCAAAATTAGTCCCTCCCCCTACAGTTTTGGGGAGGCAGGTAGCCTAGTGGTTAGGGCGTTGGGCCAGCATAACCGAAAGGTTGCTGGATCGAATCCCCGAACTGACAAGGTAAACATCTGTGGTTCTTCCCCTCAAGTTAACCCACTGTTCCTCAGTAGGCTGTCATTGTAAGTAAGAATTTGTTCTTAATGTTCTTAACTGACTTGCTTGGTAAAATATGTATATTTTTTTAAAGACAGCTGGATGGGTGTAAACAATAGCAGCTTGCAGTAGCTTGGGGACCAGGTTACCTGAGGGCTAACCATATCCCTGACAGACATCCAATTCTTTCAGGTTTGCAGAATGGTGTCAATATGTGCCTATTATTAGGGGTGAGGAATCAGTTTGGGATTGGTTTTAGGATATTACCACCTGTAACAGATGGCCCAGGATAGGCCTACTGAAGTGTTTCCCAACGTGGTCCTGGGAACCCCAAGGGGTGCACATTTTTGTTTTTTCCTAACACTACACACCTGGTTCATATAATCAACTCATCATCAAGCTTTGATTATTTGAATCAGGTCACTGTGTAGTGCTAGGGCAAAAACTAAAATGTTGGCCCAGCGTTGTCCAGGTTTGGCTGGGGTCGGCCGTCATTCTAAATAAGAATTTGTTCTTAACTGACTTGCCTAGTTATAAATAAAAGTCCTTGCATCCCTGACCTTTGCAAATGTATAACTGAATCTAGATAGGCACTTTCCAACATGATTTCATTCATCCAAATTCTTAAAGAGGTTATTTTATCTGGACTACATCACAGAACTTTAACTGCCTATGGCCCAATAGAATCAACCAGTAGCATGTTTAGCTAGGCCTATTCCAATGACCTTGGCCAGCACAAACCAATCCAAAGGCTTTTACTATTATGTGACCCTAAAACCCTTGGAATAACAGTGACTTTTGCCAAGACCGGAAGAGAAAAAAGAACCCTCCAACAGAGTGGCCAGTCAGGCATGAAAACCACTGACACAGTGATCTACCTGTTAACCAGTATCTAATCAGTAAGGTCCGGCCCTGAATCCCGGCATTCAGCCACCATGACCAGCTTAAGGGAGCGTGCCACGGTGAGTAAGAAGTGGTGGCCGACCCTATGCTACTCAACCAAGCTAACCTCCGTCTCACCGCACTGTGCGTGTGCTTGTGTGGGTGTGTGTTAGCGTTAGAGGTCGACCGATTAATCGGAATGGCCGATTAATTAGGGCCGATTTCAAGATTTCATAACAATCGGTAATCGGTATTTTTGGCCACCGATTTTCTTTTTTACACCTTTATTTAACTAGGCAAGTCAGATTAAGAACACATTCTTATTTTCAATGACGGCCTAGGAACGGGGGTTAACTGCCTTGTTCAGGGGGGATTCGGGGATTCGTTTTTGCAACCTTCTGGTTACTAGTCCAACACTCTAACCACCTGCCTTACATTGCACTCCACGAGGAGCCTGCATGGCAAGCTAACTACGTGTTACGCGAGGGCAGCAAGAAGCCAAAGTAAGTTGCTAACTAGCATTAAACTTATCTTATAAAAAACGATCAATCTTAACATAATCACTAGTTAACTACACATGGTTGATGATATTACTAGTTTGTCTAACGTGTCCTGTGTTGCATATAATCGATGCGGTGCCTGTTAATTTCTCATCGAATCACAGCCTACTTCGGCAAATGGGTGATGATTTAACAATGATTTAACAAGCACTGTCGTTGCACCAATGTACCTAACCATAAACATCAATGACTTTCTTTAAAATCAATACACAAGTATATATTTTTAAACCTGCATATTTAGTTAATATTGCCTGCTAACATGAAATTGTGTCACTGCTCTTGCGTTCATTGCCTGGCTTGTTGCGAACTAATTTGCCAGAATTTTACGTAATTATGACATACCATTGAAGGTTGTGCAATGTAACAGGAATATTTAGACTTAGGGATGCCACCCGTTAGATAAAATACGGACCGGTTCCGTATTTCACTGAAAGAAAAAACATTTTGTTTTCGAGATGATAGTTTCCGGATTCGACCATATTAATGACCTAAGGCTCGTATTTCTGTGTGTTTATTATATTATAATTAAGTCTATGATTTGATGGAGCAGTCTGACTGAGCGGTGGTAGGCACCAGCAGGCTCGTTAGCATTCATTCAAACAGCACTATCGTGCGTTTTGCCAGCAGCTCTTCGCAATTCTTCAAGCATTGCGCTGTTTATGACTTCAAGCCTGTCAACTCCCAAGATTAGGCTGGTGTAACCGATGTGAAATGGCTAGCTAGTTAGTGGGTGCGCGCTAATAGCGTTTCAAATGTCACTCGCTCTGAGACTTGGAGTAGTTGTTCCCCTTGCTCTACATGGGTAATGCTGCTTCGAGGGTGGCTGTTGTCGATGTGTTCCTGGTTCGAGCCCAGGTAGGAGCCAGGAGAGGGACGGAAGCTATACTGTTACACTGGCAATACTAAAGTGCCTATAAGAACATCCAATAGTCAAAGGTATATGAAATAGAAATTGTATAGAGAGAAATAGTCCTATAATTCCTATAATAACTACATCCTAAAACTTCTTACCTGGGAATATTGAAGACTCATGTTAAAAGGAACCACCAGCTTTCATATGTTCCCATGTTCTGAGCAAGGCACTTAAACGTTAGCTTTCTTACATGGCACATATTGCACTTTTACTTTCTTCTCCAACACAGTTTTTGCATTATTTCAACCAAATTGAACATGTTTCATTATTTATTTGATGCTAAATTGATTTTATTGATGTATTATATTAAGTTAAAATAAGTGTTCATTCAGTATTGTTGTAATTGTCATTATTACAAATAAATAAAAAAATCGGCCGATTAATCGGTAGCGGCTTTTTGGGGCCTCCAATAATCGGTATCGGTAACGGCGTTGAAAAATCATAATCGGTCGACCTCTAGTTAGCGTGCGTGCGCGTGCGTATGTGTGTGTGTGATCTTGACTGGTGAAGTCACAAGCCTATTAGCCAGCAGTCTATAACCTCTTATGTTTGCCTCCCCTCACTCACCATCACATAGCTGTGTTTACTAATCCTGCGCCGTTCACTCTATCTGTTGGGATTTAACGGGTTGATTTGACAAGCCACAAATCAGATATTGTTATGGAAATGTGATTATTGGTTTGGATAACTAGGTGGGATCTGTCTGTGTGACAGCAGGTGATGTTGTGGGGGTTAATGGTAGTGGCTTAGGGTGGATAAGGGATAGTAGGGGATAGGACAGGAACGGGAGCAGAGAGTGAACTGACCTGTCCCTAATTTAGTTAAGCTGTGGGATTTGGGGATTACCTTTGGCAATTAATCTTGTTACGTGTCTGTGCACAGTGAGAGGAGGACAGCAGATGTTGGAGGGTCGGAGTGTGTGTGTGGCATAATGCAGCCTTGCAGGGAGGTATTCATATGCATATGTAACAGAGCTGGTCTTGTGTGCATGTTAGTATGTGTATGTGTGTGTATGTGCATGTGCATGCATGTGTGTTTGTCAACAGCCAGCCTGTGATGGAGTCAGGGGGATTAGTGATGGACACTATGAACCAAGAGAGGAGAAAGGGAGGGAGAACGACATAGGGGGATATGGAAGGGAGGAGAGAGATAGAAAAAGGGGTGGTGAGAGGGAGGCAGCGGGTGATGATGAGGGAAGAAAGTCTCAAGAGGAGAGTGGGATGTAGAAGAGCCAGGAAGAGAGGGATGAGTAGGAAGTTTAGTATCGGAGGGGGGGAGAGACAGTACAGGAAGTAAAGGGAGAGGAAGTGTGAGGAAACAGGAAAAATAGACATATAGAGAGAGATATATTGAGGAACTGGATAATGGGTGCGAGAAAGGGGAAAGCAGACTAAAAAAATCATAGAGAGAGAAGGAGAGAGAGACAGACAGGGAGATTTTATTTTATTTAGGCTCTCCATTAGCTGAAGCCAATGGCGAAAGCTGGTCTTACTGGGGTCTGACACATAATGAAAAAGACATTACAGACAAAAATAGTTCACAATCTACATACATTTAAAACCATTAATATGTAGACATTCCAGACGTGTGTGTGGTTGTGTGTGTGTGTGTGTGTGTGTGTGTGTGTGTGTGTGTATCTATCAGTTACACAGACATGTCAGTACATACGCACACAAAGTAGGAGAGAGAGATAGAAAGAGAGCTAGAGGGAGACAGATTGGAAGCCAAGGCAAAGCCTTATCCCTTAGGCTTTGTTTTTAATGAAGGGTCAACACGAGAGCGAGAGATGGTTGCCTTCCAATTGTACGTTGAATCAACGTCAATGCCATTTTGTTGAGCAAACTCACAATCCTATTGCAGCTGGTTGCCTTACAATTTTACATTGATTCAAACCTCAATGCTGACTTGCAAAGTGATGTGTAATTCCTATTGGAATCCAGAGTGAGGATATCCAGCAATTGGAATGTTTAATCACCCGCAACCTGCATTGAGAATGACTGTAAGGAAGATTGATTATTGAGACTACCAAAATCATAGAAACTGGAACAGCCACCTCAGTGACAGGTGCAAAACTACTAACAGATTGAATTAGATTAGAAAATGTATCTTATTTATGTTTGTGTAATCAACCAATTCATGTACATGCAAAAAAAATATTGAAACAATTCTGAAAATCAACCTGCAATAGAGCATGCTGGGAAATATGACGACGGCCGTGGTTTTGAGCAAACGTACTGTACATTTGTAATCTTCGAGCAGTTTGTTGATACAACGTAGAATTATAAGGCAACCAGCTGCAGTAGGATTGTGAGTGCACAAACTTTGGGCATACAGCTGACCCCAACATACAGTGTTGCCTACCGAAGGCAAACATGGATTTGTAAATTAACCCAAGCTTTTTCAAATTCAGCTCACTTCGAGAAAAGGTTTGTAGAGTGAACAAACGTTCACACATTAGCTACATTTGTTGTCCTTCTGAAGTCCACCCAATTCACAGAATAACGCTGATTAAGTTAAGTTGGCTTTTTTTTTACAGTGAAGACAAACATGAATTTGTATTTTGACAAGTTTTTATACATTCAGCTTACTGTGAGCAAAGTTTGTTGAGTGAACACATTAGCTCAATTTATTGTCTTTCTTATGTCCACCAAACTCACAGAATAATGCTGATTAAGCAATTGGTTAAGTTGCCACTATTCTGTCACAGGGCCTTACCTACCAATCTGTCTCTTTAAAGCTGAGTGTCAAGCAAAGGTGCATTGACTCAGTTAACTTACTTACCATGTTTCGGGAAAAAATGGTATGACTCAGCAGGGTACACTCTTTAAAATAAAGGTGCAAGTTGGAACCAAATAAGGTTATTGAGAGCAATTTCATAGGGTTAGGATCTCTAGAGAACCATGAATGGGATGATTGTTTGAAGAATCATACAAAAATCCTAAACCAGAAATGTTTCGGCCTTCCTTTAACTCCTTTAACTTTAACTCTTGAATCAACACTAGAAATGTTACATTGGAAAATAAACAGTTAGCAGGCTTCCACACATTTCCAGAACCTTTTCGAATTTTGAAGAACCGTAGATGCCAGGTCAAGGACCCCACACTTAACTCAAAGGTTCTTTAACGGGCAAAGGTTCTCCAAGGAACCTTAAGAGCTGAGAAAGAACCATTTAAGAACATCCAGTCTCAGGGCGGACACCCGAACCACAAGGCCACTGAGTCGGTTAGCCGCAACCCTAACCCTATCTAGTCGACTTACTTACCAGGATGTTTAAAATTCATGGCATATTCAAATATTTCTTACACAGCTCTTAATGATTGCTCTTTTGTCCCCTCTGCCGTTTAGTTGAGCTGCGATGCGATTGGCCAGTGTGCAAGCGCGGGCTCGTCGGGCGGCTGAGGAGAGAGAAGAGCCACCCCCAGGCCCCGCCCCTCCCTCCACCCACCACTCTGATCACCAGTTCAAGAACATGAAGAGCAAGTTCTTCAACGAACTCACCCACATGCCAAGTGAGCCCTGAACACAATGAGCACACGCACACACACCACACACACACGCACACGCACACCACACACACACGCACACACACACACGCACACACACACACTCATTGCTAATTCTGTGTGTGTAATTCTTTTTCACACAATGTCCTCTCATCATTTCTTCTCTTTCATTTCATCCCCTGCTTTTCCTCCACTTCTCCCAGATCATAAAATCAAAAGTAAGTTAATATTGTTTCCCCATCGTCTTTGCTCTCCTTTCATCCCTCCTCACAATAACATGTCAGATGTTATTATTCCATAGCATAAGGCTACACGAGGCCTATGTATGTTGTGTTATACACTATGTGTACTAAACAGTAAGGACACTTTCCATGACATACACGGACCAGGTGAATCCAGGTAACAGCTAGGATCCCTTCGAATGTTTGTTTTACAAAGTCTTTATATAATGTATAGTCTGTATTCCCCTGACTGTTGTTTGTAATGTTTGGAGAGAAAAAAAGCCATGATCCCTTATTAATGTAACTTGTTAATTCCACTTCAACCAGTGTAGATTAAGGGGAGGAGACAAGTTAAAAAATATATATTTTTAAGCCTTGAGGCAATTGAGACATGGATTGTGTATGTGTGCCATTCAGAGGGTGAATGGGCAAGACAAAATATTTAAGTGCCTTTGAATACAGGGTATTGTAGTAAGTCTCAGGTGCACCAGTTTGTGTCAAGAACTGCAATGCTGCTGGATTTTCCCACACTTAACAGTTTCCCGTGTGTATCAACAATGGTCCACCACCCAAAGGACATCCAGCCAATTTGACACAACTGTTGGAAGCATTGGAGTCAACATGGGCCAGCATCCCTGTGGAATGCTGTCGACGCCTTGTAGAGTCCATGCCCGACGTATTGAAGCTGTTCTGAGGGCAAAAGGGGGTGGGTGCAACTCAATATTAGGAAGGTGTCCTTAATGTTTTGTACACTCATTGTATATGTCATAACCCTACATAAGGCCTATGTACAGTATGTTGTATAATAGATGTCATAAGGTTACATAAGTATTTTAGGTATGTTATATGCATGTTGTTATGTATGTTGTATTAAATGATGTCATAAGGCTACATAAGTATTGTATGTATGTTATATGCATGTTGTTATGTATGTTGTATAATATATGTCATAAGGCTACATAAGTATTTTATGTATGTTATATGTATGTTGTAATGTATGTTGTATTATAGATGTCATAAGGCTACATAAGGCCTATGTTTGTCTCTCCTCCAGTGCCCATGTGGGCAATAGGAGCCATAGTGGTGGTGGTGCTGGCTCTGGTGGCCTGTCTAGGTTTCTGTATCTGGAAGAAGTGCATCAACAAGGGCAAGAAGCCCAAGAAAGTACGCGAGAGGAAAGGAGGCCGAGGCAGAAGAAAGAAGGAGGGAGCCGGAGAAGGAGAGGAGGGCAAGGTGAGAGGAGACGGAGGGAGGGAGGGCAATATAGTGGGTGGTGTAATGGGTTCAAGTACCTCATTTGCAACTGGTTTTGAAGTTATCTGAGGTGATTTCCAGATGTAGCGTCAGTAACTGTGTGAAGGGAGAGACTAATGCATTGGCTGTGTAATGATACCTGTGATAAATGATTGATGTGATGTTCTCTGTCATTAAGGAAGGAGAGGGTAAGGAAGGAGAGGAGGAGGAAAAAGAGAATTTCGGAAAACTGGAGTTCACCCTGGACTACAACTTCACTGACAACCAGGTGTGTGTGCGTGTGTCCGTATGTGTGTTTGTGTGCATGTGTGTCTTGTCCTCCCTGACATTTGACCTCCTTGATGTGAAGTGTCTGACTAATGACACGTCTAAAGGCTCTCTGACCTCTGCTCAGATCTCAGCTTTAACCTCTGACCTCTTATTTGTGTCTTCAGTGACCTATGACCTTTTCCTCTTAACCGCTCAGCATTAAGCTGTGGCCTTTAGAGGGGACATTTTCTATCCACTAAACCACTCTTACATTTAAAAGTCGGTTTAAGTGCACTGCGCTATCATGCGGCTTGAATTGAATCCCGGTAAACATTGCATATATGTGACAAATGAGATGTGTACTGCAGAAGCACTCCAAAATCATTTTTGGGATGAAGCGCTGTGCCATTGTTTTGAAGTGTTACGTTTGTGTTTGGTCAAATCTCAGGTATGTTATCGCAATAGCCCTATATGGATTGAATCTAAATCCTAAATCCGCCTAAATCGTCACCGCGTTCAGTTCTTACGGACGTTGTTAAAAATATTTTGACGGCCATTGCTTACCTCTGACCTTTTCCCCCTCTCTGCCCCCTCTTCCAGCTGATCGTGGGCATCCTGCAGGCTGAAAACCTGGCAGCCATGGACATGGGCGGCACCTCAGACCCCTATGTCAAGGTCTACATGCTGCCAGACAAGAAGAAGAAGTTTGAGACCAAAGTCCAGCGCAAGAACCTCTGCCCCGTGTTCAACGAGACCTTCATCTTCAAGGTCAGTCTGTGGTGCTGGAGAACAGATGGCGATAGAGAGATGTATTCATTCATGTGTACATGTATAACCCTTAGAAAAGCTCTTACAGTACTGAGGTTTCTGTAGTCGAGAACGCTCTGTCCTGACCGTCTCCTCCCTGTTCTGTGTGTCCCTCCACAGATCCCCTACCAGGAGCTGGGCGGTCAGACTCTGGTCCTGCAGGTCTTTGACTTTGATCGCTTTGGTAAACACGACGTGATTGGGCAGATCTCCATCCCCATGAACAGTGTGGACCTGGCTCAGCCACTCCACGAATGGAGGGATCTGGTTGGAGGAGAGAAAGAGGAGGTGAGGAAGGATGAATACAGTCTGTTTGGGTTTTGGGTGCATGTTTTCAAGTCAAATCAAATTTATTTATATAGCCCTTCGTACATCAGCTGATATCTCAAAGTGCTGTACAGAAACCCAGCCTAAAACCCCAAACAGCAAGCAATGCAGGTGAAAGAAGCACGGTGGCTAGGAAAAACTCCCTAGGAAAAACTCCCTAGAAAGGCAAAAACCTAGGAAGAAACCTAGAGAGGAACCAGGCTATGAGGGGTGGCCAGTCCTCTTCTGGCTGTGCAGGGTGGATATTATAACAGAACATGGTCAAGATGTTAAAATGTTCATAAATGACCAGCATGGTCAAATAATAATAATCATAGTAGTTGTCGAGGGTGCAACAAGCACGTCCGGTGAACAGGTCAGGGTTCCATAGCCGCAGGCATAACAGTTGAAACTGGAGCAGCAGCACGGCCAGGTGGACTGGGGACAGCAAGGAGTCATCATGCCAGGTAGTCCTGAGGCATGGTCCTAGGGCTCAGGTCCTCCGAGAGAAAGACAGAAAGAGAGAAAGAGAGAATTAGAGAGAGCATATTTAAATTCACACAGGACACCGGATAAGACAAGAGAAATACTCCAGATGTAACAGACTGACCCTAGCCCCCCGACACATAAACTACTGCAGCATAAATACTGGAGGCTGAGACAGGAGGGATCAGAAGACACTGTGGCCCCATCCGATGATACCCCCGGACAGGGCCAAACAGGCAGGATATAACCCCACCCACTTTGCCAAAGCACAGCCCCCACACCACTAGAGGGATGTCTCCAACCACCAACTTACCGTCCTAAGACAAGGCCGAGTATAGCCCACAGCGATCTCCGCCATGGCACAACCCAAGGGGGGGCGCCAACCCAGACAGGAAGACCACGTCAGTGACTCAACCCACTCAAGTGACGCACCCCTCCCATGGACAGCATGGAAGAACACCAGTAAGCCAGTGACTCAGCCCCTGTAATAGGGTTAGAAGCAGAGAATCCCAGTGGAAAGAGGGGAACCGGCAAGGCAGAGACAGCATGGGTGGTTCGTCAAGAGATATAGTACTAAAACACTTTAGTATCTCCCTTGATCCTAGGTCCTGGCAGAGTTGTGCAGACTCAGGACAATGGAGCTTTGGAGGAATACCCAGGTTTAAAGAGGAGTCCGTAATTTGCTTTCTAATGATCATGATCTTTTCCTCAAAGAAGTTCAGAAATGTATTACTGCTGAAGTGAAAGCCATCCTCCATTTGCGAATGCTGCCTTTTAGTTAGCTTTGCGACAGTATCAAAAAGAAATTTTGGATTGTTCTTATTTTCCTCAATTAAGTTGGAAAAATAGGATGATCGAGCAGCAGTGAGGGCTCTTCGATACTGCACGGTACTGTCTTTCCAAGCTAGTCGGAAGACTTCCAGTTTGGTGTGGCGCCATTTCCGTTCCAATTTTCTGGAAGCTTGCTTCAGAGCTCGTGTATTTTCTGTATACCAGGGAGCTAGTTTCTTATGACAGATGATTTTAATTTTTAGGGGTGCAACTGCATCTAGGGTATTGCGCAAGGTTAAATTAAGTTCCTCGGTTAGGTGGTTAACTGATTTTTGTCCTCTGACGTCCTTGGGTAGGCAGAGGGAGTCTGGAAGGGCATCAAGGAATCTTTGGGTTGTCTGAGAATGTATAGCACGACTTTTAATGCTCCTTGGTTGGGGTCTGAGCAGATTATTTGTTGCAATTGCAAACGCAATAAAATGGTGGTCCGATAATCCAGGATTATGAGGAAAAACATTAAGATCCACAACATTTATTCCATGGGACAAAACTAGGTCCAGAGTATGACTGTGGCAGTGAGTAGGACCAGAGACATGTTGGACAAAACCCACTGAGTCGATGATGGCTCCGAAAGCCTTTTGGAGTGGGTCTGTGTACTTTTCCATGTGAATGTTAAAGTCACCAAAAATTAGAATATTATCTGCTATGACTACAAGATCCGATAGGAATTCAGGGAACTCAGTGAGGAACACTGCATATGGCCCAGGAGGCCTGTAAACAGTAGCTATAAAAAGTGATTGAGTAGGCTGCATAGATTTCATGACTAGAAGCTCAAAAGACGAAAACGTCATTGTTTTTTTTTTTGTAAATTGAAATTTGCTATCGTAAATGTTAGCAACACCTCCGCCTTTGCCGGATGCACGGGGGGTATGGTCACTAGTGTAACCAGGGGGTGAGGCCTCATTTAACACAGTAAATTCATCAGGCTTAAGCCATGTTTCAGTCAGGCCAATCACATCAAGATTATGATCAGTGATTAGTTCATTGACTATAACTGCCTTGGGAGTGAGGGATCTAACATTAAGTAACCCAGTTTTGAGATGTGAGGTATCACAATCTCTTTCAATAATGGCAGGAATGGAGGAGGTCTTTATACTAGTGAGATTGCTAAAGCGAACACCGCCATTTTTAATTTTGCCCAACCTAGATCGAGGCACAGGCACGGTCTCAATGGGGAAAGCTGAGCTGACTACGCTGACTGTGCTAGTGGCAGACTCCACTAAGCTGGCAGGCTGGCTAACAGCCTGCTGCCTGGCCTGCACCCTATTTCATTGTGGAGCTAGAGGAGTTAGAGCCCTGTCTATGTTCGTAGATAAGATGAGAGCACCCCTCCAGCTAGGATGGAGTCCATCACTCCTCAACAGGCCAGGCTTGGTCCTGTTTGTGGGTGAGTCCCAGAAAGAGGGCCAATTATCTACAAATTCTATCTTTTGGGAGGGGCAGAAAACAGTTTTCAACCAGCGATTGAGTTGTGAGACTGCTGTAGAGCTCATCACTCCCCCTAACTGGGAGGGGGCCAGAGACAATTAATCGATGCCGACACATCTTTCTAGCTGATTTACACGCTGAAGCTATGTTGCGCTTGGTGACCTCTGACTGTTTCATCCTAACATCGTTGGTGCCGACGTGGATAACAATATCTCTATACTCTCTACACTCGCCAGTTTTAGCTTTAGCCAGCACCGTCTTTAGATTCGACTTAACGTCGGTAGCCCTGCCCCCTGGTAAACAGTGTATGATCGCTGGATGATTCGTTTTAAGTCTAATATTGCGGGTAATGGAGTCCCCAATGACTAGGGTTTTCAATTTGTCAGAGCTAGTGGTGGGAGCCGTCGGCGTCTCAGACCCCACAACGAGAGGAGCAGAGACCAGAGAAGTCTCGGCCTCCGACTCCGACTCGCTTAACGGGGAGAACCGGTTGAAAGTTTCTGTTGGCTGAATAAGCGACACCGGTTGAGCATTCCTACAGCGTTTCCCTCCAGAAGCCATGAGAAAGTTGTCCGGCTGCGGGGACCGTGCGAGGGGGTTTATACTAACGTTACTATCTGTACTTACTCGTGGCACAGACGCTGCTTCATCCTTTCCTACACTGAAATGACCCTTGCCTAACGATTGCGTCTGAAGCTGGGCTTGCAGCACAGCTATCCTTGCCGTAAGGCGATCGTTCTCCTGTATATTATAAGTACAACGACTGCAATTAGAAGGCATCATGTTAATGTTACTTAGCTTCGGTTGTTTGAAGTCCTGACGAACCATGTCCAGATAAAACCTCCGGGGTGAAAAAGTTGAGTGAGGGAAAAAGTAAAAATATACGGTAATGAAAAAGTAAAAACCGTCAGGTAGCAAAGTAAGATCGGCAACAAAACGCACAGCAGCGTAAACAAGTCTGCAAGTTGTGACCGTCTACCTGTATGTGTCTGTCTGTCTGTCTGTCTGTCTGTCTGTCTGTCTGTCTGTCTGTCTGTCTGTCTGTCTGTCTGTCTGTGCACATCAAACTATATTGAACTGTCTGTTTTAATACATCTTTCTGTCTTTGTGCCTGTGTGTGTTTGTCTGGTCACACAGGTAGAGAAGCTAGGGGACATCTGTATCTCTCTGCGCTACGTCCCCACGGCCGGTAAATTGACCATCAACATCATGGAGGCCAAGCACCTGAAGGCGATGGACTGTGGAGGCTTGTCAGGTGACCTTCTATTAGTCCTTACACTCTCCTAACCAATACCAGCCATGCTGTGGCTTTAAACTCAACTAGTTAATACTAGCCGTATGACATTACACTCTCCTAACCAATATTAGCCCGTTGTGACCTGTTAATGACATCTGGTTGCCTAAATGTTGTTGGAAGTAATTGAACATGAGCCACTTGGCAGCATTACAGAGTTGCAGACACTACACATGAATCTACTGCACAATCATTTGTCCTCGGTGTTCTTCATCCTGGCTCACCCTCTGTTTGACCTCTGTTTTCCTTAACTAACATTCCTTTCTACCATGTGCCTACTCCTGCCAGATCCCTTCGTTAAAGTGGTGCTGCAGCACCAAGGCAAGCGGCTGAAGAAGAAGAAGACGACAGTCAAACAGAACACTCTGAACCCCTACTTCAACGAAAGCTTCAGCTTCGAGATCCCCTTTGGCCAAATACAGGTATGCACACCAAACTTCCCGTAAGGAAGACATCTCGGGGCCGTTATAACAGGTTTTCCTGTGGGTTGGGCGACCTGTGTTTGAGGACTCTCCCGTCTGTTTCTCTAGAACATTGCACTCTCCTGCCGTTTCCTTCTGTGTGTCGAACAACACAGTACGCGTGGTGGTATTTTGATTTCACCTGACTTTTTTTTTTATTACTTGACGCTTTCTCCACTCTTCCCTTTCCTCTTGCAGAAAGTCCAAGTGTTGATCACGGTGTACGATTACGACAAGCTGGGCAGCAACGACGCCATCGGGAAGGTTTGGATCGGCTTCGGCGCCTCAGGGGTGGGCCTCCGCCATTGGTCAGACATGCTGGCCAATCCAAGACGTCCCGTGGCCCAGTGGCACGCCCTGTGTCCTGAGGAGGAGGTGGATGAGGCCCTGAAGAAACCCCTGCGCTAAACACACACGCGCACTCGCGTCACTGAACATTCCTGTACATGTTGAAACAAACAACAATAAGACCTGAAAATTACACAACAGTAAATAAGCTCAATAGTGCTGATCATGACACAACGCACTACTCAAATAGAAACTCCCAAGAAAACCAAATAGAAACTCCCACTCAAACACTACAACCCACCTGTACATCGCCGCAGTGCTGGAATGCCATTTCGGATCATTTTGTGTACTCTCTCCTTCCTTATTATTCTCTCTTAACTTTTTTTTTTGCGTATTAACTAGTTGTGCTGTATGATGTTAAGTTATTATCGTGTGTACGAATGCGTGTGTGTGTGTGTGTGTGTGTGTGTGTGTGTGTGTTCGTGTTAAACAGTAGTACATGAAAGCTTTCTCTGGTTTATTTCCTAAATGTAATGTGAGTGGTTGTAAATAACAAAATAAATCATTCCCAAAATTACCAGATGGACGGTCAGATAGATTTGCCAGCTTGAGTATTGATTTATTGAACCTTTATTACAGATGAGCCCTGAGTTACGTAATTTACAGAAAGTACACACATCAAAATATCAAATCAAAATGCAAGCAGAAAGAGAAACAGTATGAGTATGAAGACAAGCTCGCGGTCACACACACACACCACTTACGGAAAAACCACATGAATTTCACATGTGATCTTGAGTGACAACATACAAGCACATGCGAAAAGATGATCTCATGTGAAATAAATGTGACGACATGGGGACGCAATATTTAAGCATAGGTGAAAACCCAGATGTAAAATATTATCAATGACATTAAAAGGCATCATTTACATTCATTCAATCAGTCATGGTCCCCAATCATATTTTGTCTAGCTCACATTCTGTTCCAGGGCTAGAAGCATCACTACAGACCCTGGTTTGATTCCAGGCTGTATCACAACTGGCTGTGATTGGGAGTCCCATAGGGTGGCGCACAATTGGCCCAGCGTCATCCGGGTTTGGCCGGGGTAGGCCATCATCGTAAATAAAACGTTTTTAACTGACATGCCTAGTTAAATAAAGGTATAAAATAACATTGTGTCATGGTCCCCTAGATTACTTAGGACTCAACCTCATTTGGGATTTAAACTCACAACCTTTCGGTCGCTAGATATGTGAAGTTTCTGCTGCACCACCAGGTCTGTGGAAATAACAGTGATTGGCTATACATATATTGCCAAGAATATATTTTTACACTTTGCCTCAAATATATACAACTAGAAGGTGTTACTGTATGTTCTTGGTAACAAATAACCATCTAGAGGCACTGCTGAGACATTAATGCCTTGACCAAAATGTTACAAGTTCAGATCCCGAGAGTGTTTGTGCACAGTTAATATCAAGTCTCCCTGAGCACTGCAAAATGTTTGTTGGTGTTGTCAGAGAATCACACACATTATCTTGATTCTGGGATTCTTTTAGAAGTGCAGAAATTGATTCTTGCCAATAAATATGTGGCCAATCTCTGTCATGGCCACAGACCTGGTGGTGTAGGAGGAAATTCAGATGGCTGGCATCCACCTTAAGGAAAAACCACATGATTTCACATGGGATATTACACGTGAAATCATATGAAAATGTGGTTTTGGAACACTTCACATGTGCTTTTCCACATGTGAAATCATGTGGTTTTGGAACACTTCAAATGTGAAATTTCATATGTGAAAACGTGTTTTTGGACTCCATCACGTGACATTTCACATGTGAAAACATGGTTTTGGAACACTTCACATATGAAATCATGTTACAACATGGTTTTGGAGGACTTCACATGTGACGGGATCATGTAAAACTCATGTAGCTTTTCCGTAAGCATTAGGAACATGTTATGTTGATTGATTTACCAGTCGTCAAGATCTTTCTGCTGCGCCACAAATTCTGTAGCATTCCCATGCACATTACCTTAGGTAATTGACCCATAATACATCTCTGCGCTTTGCAAACGAGTGCCATCTGCACTGCTATTTTAGTTATCAATTAATCTGACTCTCTCGTAATTTCATTTACTTGTTATTTCAGCAATTTGAGAGTTTTCTGTATTGTCTAAAGTCAGTGGGGCATATTATTTTGTTTAAATATTACTCCTGAATCATTATGATAATTATATTCGTTTTTCTTGAGTTTATTTTTAACAAAGCTGAGATTCACTTTGAGGCCTAAAATATGGGAATAAAGGTGTAATCCGTTATTAACACGGACGTGGTGGTGTAGCAGAAAGAACAGAATGTTGGGAGATCAAATCCCAGGTGAGGACATGTTGAATAATTATTACTCTATAAATAAGCCTACACAATGTAGTCCTGTATGTCAAATGCGTAAATTGAAAACATTGTATGTTAAAAGCACGTTGTGTATCATAATGACACATTTCTTTTCATGTGTAGTGTTCCAAAAACACGTTTTCAGATGTGCAATGTCAAATGAAGTGTTCTAAAAACAAGTTAAATAATGTGTTTTTTTCTGTAAGCCACACATACACGCTACACTGACATTGAATCGCTAAAACACGGGAACATTGCCTTTAAAAGAAAATCACGCTGTAACGCTGCATTTCTGCGATACGAAAATGTGGGAACGTTGCCTTTAAATTTCAATCAAACTATAACGCAGATCTTCCGTGATACGGATTGCGATAAGGATTGAACCCATCCCTTAAACTCACTGAAATAGAAATGGCGTTCAAACTTAAATTTCATCCAATTCCATATCATCATACTATTACTATGTATCCAAGTAATCCCACTTAGATCAAAAGAGGAGGGATACCTTACCCAAAATGACCGCATACACATTGATGGTCATTAAAACAATTTAGAAAGTGTGTTCAGTACTGTATCTTGTAGTATTTTCTATCTTGTTAAAAATGAGTGGTGAGTTTTCCACAGTGGTCGAGTTGTATTTACAATCTGAGTTTCTGAGTGACATCTGTGGGACGGCTGCATGTGAGAGGGAAAAGACTGGATTATTTCTGTGTCCTCTTTCCTCCCTCTGTCTGACCTACTGGACTGGACTGGCCTCAGCCAAACATGTGAGCAGGGATTTAGAGAGAGAGGGAAATAGAGGAGGGAGGGGGGAGGAGGAGCTGGGGAAGATATACAGTACCAGTCAAAAGTTTGGAAACACCTACTCATTGAAGGGTTTTTCTTAATTTTTACTTTTTTCTACTTTCTAGAATAATCGTGAAGACATTAAAACTATGAAATAACACATGTGGAATCATGTAGTAACCAAAAAAGTGTTAAACAAATCAAATATATATTTTCTATTTGTGATTCTTCAAAGTAGCCACCCTTTGCCTTGATGACAGCATTGCACACTCTTGGCGTTCTCTCAACCAGCTTCATCTGGTAGTCACCTGGAAGGTATGTGCCTTGTTAAAAGTTAATTTGTGGAATTTCTTTCCTTCTTAATGCATTTGAGCTAATCAGTTGTGTTGTGACAAGGTAGCGGTGGTATACAGAAGATAGCCCTATTTGGTAAAAGACCAAGTTCATATTATGCCAAGAACAGCTCAATTAAGCGAAGAGAAAAGACAGTCCATCATTACTTTAAGACATGAAGATCAGTCAACCAGGAAAATGTCAAGAACTTTGAAAGTTTTTTCAAGTGCAGTCACAAAAACCATCAAGCACTAAGATGAAACTGGCTCTCATGAGGACCGCCACAGGAAAGGAAGACCCAGAGTTTCTTCTGCTGTGGAGGATAAGTTCATTAGAGTTACCAGCCTCAAAAAATGGGCAATTAACTGCACTTCAATTAACTGCACTTGATCATGAAGCCCAAATAAATGCTTCACAGAGTTCAAGTAACAGACACATCTCAACATCAACTGTTCAGAGGAGACTGCGTAAATCAGGCCTTCATGATCAAATTGCTGCAAGGAAACCACTACTAAAAGACACCAATAAGAAGAGACTTGCTTGGGCCAAGAAACACAAGCAATGGACATTAGACTGGTGGAAATCTGTCCTTTGGTCTGATGAGTCCAAATTTGAGATTTTTGGTTCCAACCGCCGTGTGAGACGCAGAATAGATGAACGGATGATCTCCACATGTGTGGTTCCCACCGTGAAGCATGGAGGAGGAGCTGTGATGGTGTGATGGTGCTTTGCTGGTGACATGGTCTGTGATTTATTTAGAATTCAAGGCACACTTAACCAGCATGGCTACCACAACATTCTGCAGCGATACACTATCCCATCTGCTTTGAGCTTAGTGGGACTATCATTTGTTTTTCAACAGGACAATGACCCAAAATACACCTCCAGGCTGTGTAAGGGCTATTTGACCAAGAAGGAGAGTGATGGAGTGCTGCATCAGATGACTTGTCCTCCACAATCACCCAACCTCAACCCAATTGAGATGGTTTGGGTTGAGTTGGACCTTGGACCGCAAAGTGAAGGAAAAGCAGCCAACAAGTGCTCAGCATATGTGGGAACTCCTTCAAGCATTCCAGGTGACTACCTCATGAAGCAGGTTGAGAGAATGCCAAGAGTGAGCAAAGCTGTCATCAAGGCAAAGCGTGGCTACTTTGAAGAATCTAAAATCTAAAATATATCTTTTTTGTTTAACACTTTATATCATAGTTTTGATGTCTTCACTGTTATTCTACAATGTAGAAAACAGTAAAAATAAAGAAAAACCCATGAAGTAGTAGGTGTGTTCAAACATTTGACTGGCTGTGTAAGGGCTAGTCAAAAGTCAAAGGTTTAGACACACCTACTCATTCAATCTTTATTTTTTACTATTTTCTACATTGTAGAATTATATATATATATATATAAAATATATATATATATATATATAGAGAGAGAGAGAGCAAGAAGAGGAAGAGCTGGATGTAGAAAAGATGCATGAGAGAGGAGATAATCATTACTGTAAGAAAGAAAGTAAAAAGAGAGATAGCGGAGAATATGTATGAATTAAGTTAGAGGGCAAATGGTGCTATGGTTTCCAAGCCAACAAGTCATTCAACAAAATCACTGCTACTAGCATTCAGCAGTGGCAGTTTGGTGACAAAGAGTTAAGGCTCTATTCAATCCGTCTTGCGGAAAATTCAGTGTTACAGCTTGATTGAAATTTAAAGGCAATGTTTTCGCGTTAGCGCAAACTGCATTCACGGTAAACGCTGCATATTATCGGCTCAATCGGAAATTAACATTACATTTCTATCGCAGAATCTGTTATGCTTCAGCGATACAAATGAAATGGGGCGTGTGTGTGTTTATGTGTTCCTCAACACGTGAGACAGACAGTGTCATTACTGAGCTCTCTGCAAGATCAGGCCTATAATTCCCTTCTGCCTGTCTAGTAACGTAATGTGTTGATGATTACTAGTGTGTGCTGTAATAATGGTTTATAGTGTCAGCTAATATGTGTGTTTAAACCAATGAGTGTGTCGAATTAGTGGTCACCCGGGTGTGGTGTACGTACTGTATGTAGCTCTACAGAGGGTGTTACACATCTCTCCAGCAGAGGGCAGCGTTTCCCTAGTTCAGTAACGTGGGAGTAGGATGACGTTGGCCAGCCTAGACACTGATCTAAGGTCGATTTTGAGTCATTATACTTTCTCCCACGCTCCCAATAAAGTAATAAAAGTGCGTGTGTGTGTGTGTGTGACAATTTCCAGAGGAACATCAAACTAGCAATCTCAGCGAGTGTGCACCGTTTTATTATCAATACATTTTATTATAACTTGTATTTTGCAATGAAACACATGAGGACATGCCAAAGAAGAGGGGAAAGATGGAAGAGGGGATGGTGGGATCTCCCTCCTTTCTTGTTCCCTCCAAAGTCATCTTCTCCCTTCGGCCCTATGAGAGCGGGAGCTTCTTTACTTCCACCGACCGCCAACCTTCCCCTTACCATGGACCTTTTTACTACAGGGGAGAGAGATCGGGAGAAAGAGAGCAATTACTTGTAGATAAATGCACATACCATACAAACACATGTTACTGAAAAAAGCGGCTAAAAAGTTCATATAAAGAAACCAAGAAATTGAATAGAGTTACTGTACTTACAATTTCTGGGCACTTGTGATTCTATTCAAGAGAACGATAATCTGCACACACACAAAAAAATGACACGAGATCACATTGCATCAGTGATTTCACGAATACTAAACAACAGACGTACACAGTCGCTCACACACAAGCCGAAACATCTATGGATTCTGCCATTGGTCCACGTGTCCAGGTCTTCCCACCTGATATTTCTGTTTCTTCATGTGATCAATGAAGTCAAACTTATCCGACTCCAGCGTGTAGATCCAGTTCCACATCTCCTGAGCTTGTTGCCTGGGAGACCAAGAGAAGGTGGTGGTGGGAGGGGGTGGTTTACAGGTGGTAACCGTAGCAACACAGTTGGCAGCCAGCTGTGTGGGCTTTGGACGTGTATTGGAGAAAATGCAGATGTGGTGGTGTAAGGACGATTTTGGCCCATGTGTATTTGGCTTTGGGGATAAGGTGAGGTGTGTGTGATCGGCCCGGGACTCACTTCAGGGCGTCCTCTCTCAGGTTGTCCATCTCCAGTGTGGGTCGTCTCTCAGCCAAGGTCTTCTTCTTGATCTCTCTCCCAGTTAGACGCTTCCCTCTCCCACGATGCTCCGCCTGAAACATGTCGAACGCGCCTAGGACTTCACGAACTTCAAACTATATAGAATGTTCTGATTCTCTGTATGTTTACAACAGTCTGACAGAACATTTGACCCGTAACTGTAAGTTGTCCAACAACGTAGATATTTATCTTAATGAAACACATTTACTGTATGAATCAAAAAAATCTGTTCCTAAAGCTAACAAGCGAATGACAGTGGACATAAGTACCTTTTGCAGGAAACCCCCAAAGTTGGCCCCCATGTTGGAGAGAACCTTCTTCTTCTTGGCCTCGTCATCGTTCTTCTTTTTAGCCTCCTCATCTTCCTTTCTCTGCCGCTCTTCCTGAGCAAGAGAACGATAAAGTTAGAAAGGAAAAATACATTCTGAACACGACACAAGTCTATCTGTTGTCTATCTGTTGGTACCAGGAGTACCACAGGGGTGTCTGTTTGCCCCTACCACAATCCTGGTGTACCGCAATAGTGTGTTTTGGCCTACCGCAATCCTGTTCTGCCGGTCCCGCTCCTTCTCCGCTCGAACTCGCTGCACCTCTGCCCTCTCGAACCGACGCTTCTCCTGTGGGGATGATAGAGGGAAAGGATGAGAGGGGGAAAGGATGAGAGGGGGAAAGGATGAGAGGGGGAAAGGATGAGAGGGGGAAAGGATGAGAGAGGGAAAGGATGAGAGGAAAGGACATTGGACTTTTTCATATCAACTTTTTTTTATCATGAGCTTGTGCACTCCTTGACCAGGGTCGTGTTCTGTTGGAGCGAAACGATAAAAAAAACAAAAAAAAAACATGAGCATTGTTATTGGACAAGTTCATGTTTAAGGTTGTACTTCCTCTGTTCCATTTCAACACTTCAACATGAAGTATAACAGGAAGTTGGCTCACAATTCGGTCCTTCAGCCCAATGAGCTCCTCCTCCTCCTTCTTCCTCTGGTCAAAGTGGACATCAATCAGACTCTGCAACTCGATGAGGTCCTTCTCCATCCTCTTCCTGTGGATGTCCTGAGAGAGGGAAAGAGAGAGGATTGAGATTCTTATTCAGAGATGTGGTGG